>NW_010336295.1:0-11719 GCF_000700745.2 Antrostomus carolinensis | reverse complement strand
TGAAGGACAAGAGAGAATCCTGCTATAGGACTGATTATTTTTTTCCAACAGACCAGAGAAATATCCAAATTTTACATGGAAAACTCTTAGAGAAAATGCAGATAAAAGAAAACAGGAACTTAGCAGAAGTTATTAACTATGCAGAATTAACTGTGGCACAAGAAAAATTAATTTGATGAAAGAAAGAAGTTAGAGAACAGCTTGCCTGTTACAGGAAAAGAAACGGCAATTTCCCTTTCTTTTCCAGACTATTCAACTATTTGTAAGTGTTCCTTGTGCCAAGCAGTTAGCTGAATTTCATAGCACTAAACTGATATTTAAGAGTTAAAGACTGACAACAAAGCCTTTTAAAGTAGCAAACCAGCTAATGATACAGCTACTTCAATGAGACATGCTGCTAAGGCTAGAGGAGCTCAGAAGGAAGAAAAGTGGGCTAATTCTCAGTAGAGGGTAGCAACAACAGGTAAAAACATTCTCAGTTAAAACATATTTTGTCATGATTAACACAGAACTCATTATTATGATTAAAGATGTACTAGCCATTACATGCCAGCTACATGCTGGTAGCAGAAAATACCTGCTGTTTGTAGGTTATTATCAACCTCCTTTGAAGAAAATCAGTCTTTCTTTACATTTGCAATGCAATGAAACCCCAGGCATTTCTTTGCATCTTTAATTTAAGCATGCTTTTCAAATACAGATACCCAGCTGCAGTGAGCAACAAAATACCTGTCTCACCATCACATGGGTTGATACATTTGTCATCCCACTAAACAAAAAAGGAGTTTTGCAAATATCTGTGCTAACATTTTGGATTTATTGTATTATCTGTTGAAACTGTAAGACCAATAAAACAGAAGAAAAATTTATAACAGTGCTTAACAGAGTACCGCACAATATTTTGAACCATAATTGTAAATATCATTGCTAACATTATATAGTACCATAAATAACATTAGGGGAAATTGTTACCGTGAAAAAAGTCACTAAGTGTATCAAAGTCATTGGTTTTAAACTGCAATTTACCTATTATAGAGTGTGATGGAAAAAATGACAAAAAGGCAAGTAAAATGCAAGTTCAGATTTAACTAAGCCAATTCCAGAAGGAGTTTATTGTAAATGTTTGAAGCAGTTATTTTCATGGAGAGATATATGCTAAACATCAGCTTCAATAAGCTCAAGTTGCTTGGTCAGATAGATACTGTGCAAATATTAAACTGGCTGCTTTGTCAGTGAACTGCTGGATATGTCATTCCTCCTATCTTTATTATTTTTTAAATAATTCAGCACACGTGCACTATTAGCACTGTAATGTGAACACTCCCATGCTGAGGATTTTATTTTGGATGAGAAGAAAATGAGCATTGTGATTCAAAAGGTGATTGGTATCTTGCCTTTTATGACCAGCTATTGTCTTCCTTTTCCAATTAACACATCTCAGTAACAAGGTGCTACTGAGCCTAAATATTATAGGTAGAGAAAGAGAGAAAGCTATTACATTTGCAGTTGTATATCTGTAAACTTAGTGGATTTACTAGCTACCGAAATTCCAAGACTGGCTAGTCAGGTCTTAAGAGATCAGTTTATGGCTATCACTTAACATAACATTAAATCACAATTTGTATTTCTCTTTCCACTGTGACCTAATTTTATTTATTTTTTTAAAGAATTTGATCCTTTTTGTATCCCCAGTTTTTTCCTTACCAACTGATGTAAATGCAGCTTTCTTTTTTTCTTTTTTTGTTTTTTTCCTCTATGGCTCTTGCTGTTGCAACTTACCTTGGATGGAAGGTTATTGGTTACTGCCTACGGGAGCCTTTTCCATGAGCTAATTTAGCTGTCAGTCTGAAATTGGTAAAAAGGATGAAAGATGGATCATGGGCCTGGGGCATGCCTAGGCCAATATCTAGCATATCTCTATCTGAAAGTATGCTTATTAAAACAGATTTGAAAAATATTTTTCCCAATCTCTCTCTGCCATCATTTCATCCAGCTAAGAAAAACATTTTTACAGTGACACTACTGATTCTTTGGCAGCTCTCTTTTTCTGAAAGGGAGAAAACAGTATTTAGATTCTAGATCAATAGAAAAACAAATAGACTATTATATTCCTTGGAGAAACCCCTAGAGAGAAGACAGATGCACAGAAATTTAATATTCTTGTAGGCAAAAATCACGAACACGGGGGTTCTGTTCAGCTGAAATGAACTGTGGTAAATGTGCCTGAAATAAACATTAAAAATGAATAATAAAAAAAAAAGTAAGCTTTTAGTCTAGGCTCTTTGATTTGCTCTCTTGATGAGGTGCTGTGTTTGAATTTGTGGCCCCTTCAAAAAGTAATTTTGTAACTATGGATAATGTTTGTCTTAAAATTATATGGTTCAGACATAACTTGTGAGTGAAAGGAAGGTCTCTCTCCATCGGCTTTTTTTAGACATGCTCGTCCATTCACAGAGTTCATACAGAGAACTGTGTGTTTAATGTTGCCTCCATTTTTTGTGAAGATAATTATATTCTCCTGCATAACCTTGAGCCTGTTGTTGTTAGAACTGGGTATGGGCTTTTTTCCTTTTCCACAAAAATTAAAAAAAAAAATAAAATACTCAAAATATGACTATAGTAATTTTCAGTGACAGGTTAAGTGTATCTGTCCTGTGAAGTCAAATCTTGTTGTTTTATCTACGCAATGAAAGGGACATACAGCTTGAGCTATCTGCATCTGCTGTCTCAGGCTTTTTCCTGGAGCTCTTGCATGAAACATCCAACCAAGAAGATGAGGGGTACCCTCCTTTATGAGCCTTAAAGAAACGTAGTTGGCTGCTGTCACTCTTCAATTGTCGTGCTTTTTTACCATTTTCTTGCACCTAATTGCAAGTCAATCTGGAGGATTACACATCAGGCTTTTTGAAAAACCGCAACCTTTTCCTCCACCCAGTCCTTTTATCAACTCATGTTTGTGCCAAGGTCACCACTTTCCTTTTTCCCTGAGAAGACTTCAACTCCACTCGCCTAACACTAAAAAGTAGCTGCAGTCTGAGAGGCCTTGCATTTCATTTTAAACACACAAACACCACTGAGCTATGAAAGCAATATTAGTTTCTATTCTTAATATTTGACACATATCAGAAGCAATTACAAGCTTCGGCCAGCTTGGATCTCGTTTGAGTTTGATTGGGTTTTCTGCTAGCAAAATGCTATATAGTCATTGTCCTTAAGGAACATACTGTCCAAAGTACAAGATGTAATAGGTGTGTGTGTCAAATGATGCGGGGAAGAAGGGAGAAGTCTGTGAGAAAGGGAGAAATAAAGCAGTAGTACATGCATGTAGTTCTTAAACTGCTTTTACCTGTTATTGATGTCTTCTTCAATATTAACAACAGTATTTTACTTCTGCCGACAACTTCAGATAAGTTAAATGTGAAGCTGATTTAAAGGAAGTTGCAGATGCACAGTATGTCGTCTTGGAAGTTGGTACATTAGCATTTTTCAGTCAGATTTTCACTTTATATCTCACGTTCCCTTGGAAGTGAAACTGCAATCTGCTTACTCATTGGGTATTTTTTACTTAAGTGGAGTATGTATGCATGCACGTCTGAAATTGTCATTGTAGAGATCTTTTGTGAGTCGCTATGACTCTTGATTGTGGAATATCTTAATGGAAGAATATTTTTTAAGAACAAGACCCTGATTTTGCAAACACTTAGATATGTGAGTAGATTTACTGGTGTGTACTCTCTCTGGATTTAGAGGGGCAACAAAACAAAACGGTTCTCATTGGGCAGTGTTTGTTGGAATATGTTCCTGAAGAGGGTAGGCCTGAATCTGGCTACCACACATTAGGTCATGGGATAAAAACTGTTCTGCATGCTCACAAGGCTGCACAGAGGCACAAGAGCAAGAGCGGGAGCCCAAATAATACCCTACCCCAGCTGCTCCCAGGCCCATCCTAGGAGACTTCAGCCTATATGAGTCCCATCTGCAGAAACCCAGGGGAGCTCAGGGACACGGGGGCAATAATTTAATCCACATTATGGACTTGGAAGAAGGGACACCCTGTCTGGGCATCTCCCTGGGCTGTCCCAGGGGGGCCTCAGCCTTGTGGTCTAGGCATGATGCACATCAAGAGAAGTCAGTGCTAGAGCACTTGTGGGACTGGGGAAGAACTCCTGCCTAGGAATATGGGATGCTTTAGGGGCTTCAGGGTAAAAGCATTTTGGGATTATGCAGGGGTACTTACGAGATGCTTAGGGTGGGCTTTATGGAAGCGACATTAGAAAAATCAGTAACGTATTGTAGGTGAAACTTCAGACTCAGCTGTGTCTGTGTAATCCAGTTAAAACTGCCACCAGGGTTGTGTTTTCGTCTGTTGGGTAGTGAACATTTATTCCAGCCAAATTTCACAGGGAGGGTACTAGCTGTAGAGTCCCCTCTCAGTGTTGGGTAGTGTGGTGGTGCCTGTGGATCTTCTTCATGTCTGACGTGTTATTCCCAAAGAGCTGCACAAAGGAGAAAATGGAAACAGTGGCACTCTGATGTGCTGCTTACTGTACAGCCCACAAGATGAAATTGCAATGCACTTACTTGGTGTGAGAGAGCATTATTTGTTGTAAGTATTAAAATTATTTAAGAATAAATGTTTTTCTTAAGCCTGTATTACTGTTTGAGAAAAGACAGGATTTAATTTTAACATCAGAAACTGAGGAAGAATAATAACCCTTTCCTGTTTGTCTTTATGTATTTTGGCAAATGTCTATTTTATTAGTGTGGAAATACATAGGAATAGAGGTCCACCGATGTGGATGGATGTATCATGAACCTGTGGATACTTCTTGTTTGAAGAATCCCAAAATTTGTATTTCTGCTGTAGGTTCCCAGAAGGATAATCTGTGTAGCACTAGGAGAGTACCTTTAAAAAAACTCTTGTATGAACATCTTTATTTCATCTTCTCCAGATTCAGAAATCTGTAAAAAAAAAAAAAAAGGTGATTTTTTTTTTTCATGTTTACAAACATAACACAATGCACACCTGCAAGCCCCTGTGAAGCTGATAGAAAAATTCTGATCAGTTAAGAAAACTGAGAAGGTTTATCCAGAATGAACACACCTAGGAGAAGGTAAAGAAAATTCGAGGGCATATTAGTTGGACCCATTTTTGTAGAAATTGTTCATCTGCAGCTTTATTTGATTGCTGAAGATGTAGATTTTCATTATTAGGTGTTTTGAATTAGGTGATGGAGAGCCAGCAGCAGAGCTGGGGTTAGAACTCAAGACACCGTTGTCACCTGTATACTTTATTTGCCAGTCATTCATCTGTGTAGAGGCTGGGGTAGGGGGCGGGGGGAAGGAAAAAGCCAGTTCTTTTAATGACTAATACTGTTGATCTGTATATTACAAACCTGCAAGACTCTAAGGACATTTTAACTGCTTTGGATTTTTATTGGAAATTGCTCAGCACCTCTTGAGGTGACAGTCCACGTATCTCACCACAGCTTTACTTAGGCAGGGTGTTTACATACGGTGTTACAGTTGCCGTCGTGTGCATCATGCCTTTGAGTTTCTTCTGAGAGAGGTACCAGCAGTACAAATCCTATGTGGAAGAGCTGCAAAGACAGGAATAATTTGAAGGCAAAAGAAAGTAATGACAGAAAGGTTAGAAAACCTTTCTAATGGCATAGGTAATAAAGCTCTGGAGAAAACTGCTGTAGGAGATTATGAACTTCCCTTCACTCAAAGTATTTAAGAACATGTCTATCAGGAATTATGCTGGTACAGTTTATCCTGTCCTGGAATGACATGGCCTCTCGCAGTCCAATCTCATTCTTCTGCCCCATGTTGTGTGTTCCATTATTAACCTGCAGCCACTGCCTTGTGTTAGTCATCAAACCTGGCCATCTTGCAAGAGTAACAATCCCACCACAGTGCCTTTCTGGATTTTTCAGGAATTCTTCCTTGGAAAGCTCCTTTTCTATGAAGAAGGAGTGGTTGGGCAGGCAGACTCTCGCTCTGCTTGATCTGTCAGTCTGGGGCTTGGTGTCCTGGGAGTCTTTTGTTTCTGCACAGTGTATAGGAGTCCTTGAACCCATAATGGCTGGTGCCTTTACACCACTCTAAATGTATCTGGCCTCTTTCAAGAGAGCTTTGCAGGAAAAACAGGGGCTTGCATATGCATTAACACAGGTCTGGACATATTTCATGTACGACCATACTTGGTCAGAGGTGCAGTATCTGGCACAGAAATGCAATCTTCCTCTGATTTGGGGTTGCTGATGCCTGTTACAAGCTGGAGGACTGTAGCACAAGGGAGAACCAGTGAAAATGTGGTGTAGGACAAGGTTTGTCTCACAGGGAGGCGGAGTGATCCTGAAGACTCTTGCCTTTGTCTGTGCAGCTTTAGTCAGAGTTGTCATTAGTTCATTTTTCAAAAACATCTGAGGAATTTGAAGTCTTGCTGAAAATTACGGATCACTTTCCTCAAGCATCTGTTTCTTCAGAGGGAACCAGAGTCTATGTGAAATATGTTCTACAGTGGGAACTGGATGTGGTAGCAAATATCAACTCAATTTTTTGAGTGGAGCTTCCTTGTATTTTGACCGATACTGTATTCTTTGCCTTTCCAAAAATTGCTGTGTATCAAAAAATGGAATTTTAAATGTCTGAAAAAAGGGGGACACAACCCTTTACAGATATTTAATGTTGTCCAGAAGGGAAGAAACACGTGAGGAGAGATGCTAACAGTCTTTTGTCTCCATGTCTCCTAGTGATTTTTTCTACTGTCTTGTTGGAAAGTAGATTGTATATGAAGGGTATTTAAAAATATCCAAACCGATCAGAATCATCTATGGCATAGAGGCAGAAATAGCTGGGAAAACAAACAGTCTGGAGATGAAATATGGATGAGATAGACATACCAGCGTTTCATGAAAGAGAGAGCTTAAAACCAAAAGCCAAGAAACACAAATATAGGGAGTTAAAGTACAGACACTTTCTGAGTCCCATTACTGTCTTCAATTAACTATGATGCAGAATTGTGTGATTTTTTCCTTTCGAATGAGAAATCCATCTCTTTGCTTATTTTTTCCACTTGCTGCTTTCCGTTTAAGTTAATTCAGCAGTAATTGGATACACTGTGTCTAATTCTTAATAAATCAACAGAACTTTTGACAGTGGCTTTGCTAGCCCCATTGTTTCTATCAAGAGTTTTATTCTGCTTCAAAACAATTTGCTATGAACGCCCTTGTTTGTTTGCCACACTAGGCTTTGTTCTGGCTGAAAACTTTGATTTATAACTGTATATAATTGATGGCTGTGGGGTAGGTGGACTATAGCTATTGCTCCTCCTCTTTTAATCTAGCTTTGCGTAGAAATCCATGTAGTGGAGCATTCTCAAGGGAACCAGGCTGGGAAATTTTCTGTATACCCAATGGGAGGCCATTAATCATAGTGAGGAGTCCCTTACTGGCTGCAAGCATGTTTGTGAAAGTCAGGAAAACAAAAGTGGACCACCTCAAAATGACTGATCAAGAGAATAGATGTTAAAGCCAATGTATTCATTGTGATACATTAAAAAAAAAAAAAAAGAATAGTTTATGCATTACTAATTACATTGAAGCATATTTATTCAGATAGATTGGGCACATTTAGAGATATTTTATACACTAATAAACAAACATCGTTGTAGATGTTGGAGATCAGAATCCTAGGATAATGAAATAAAAGATTTCATGGTTGCTGCTGTTGATTTGAAAGAGCAACCTCAAAAGTATCAGGTAAGAAATGCCCAAAGTGTTTGCTGAATGTGTGTCAGAGCCGAGCTGGTTAAAGAAATGTGCTAAAAAGTCTAAACTGTTTAGTGATGTATTGATGAATATTTATCAGAAAAATGTCTCATTCAAAACTGGAAAAAAAAATTCTTTGTGAAAGTTAGCAAGTATTTTTTTCCTGCAGCTCGTGGCATCTGGCCTTCTGGCTGTGACCCGGTGCAGGTGAGGAAGCACGTGCTTACCTGAGAGCACCTGCAAGCTCTCGGAGGTGGCACTTGTGCTACTGTGAACCCCAAAACCCATGTTTTCAGGACGGAGGATCTCAGTGTTTCTGCAGGTCTTGCTGTGTTCCTGTATCCTTCACAAAAATCTGCTGCTCAGATGCAAAGCTAATGGGTTCCAATTGTGAGTGGGCAGATGGTATTTTTACAACAAAGCGATTGTGCCAGGATTTGAGTATAACTAAGTTGGATATGAGATGGACTTACAGGAGGTATTTTTGTGATTAAAAATTTCTGCCCAGCAGGGAGAAATAAAGGGAGTAGAGGTTCAAATGCAGCTTTTAAGCACCAACAGTTGTGACCTTTTCCCATATAAATAGCCAGAAAGTATAGGAACAGAGATACTGTAATAAGACGTAACAACATTAACTTTATTTACTAGACAAACAGTTTGTTTTTCTTTTTTTTTTACTTTAGAGACTAAATTTAATACAGTCAAAGGTAATGCTACAGTTTGTTTTCTCATGAACCTGTCGTAGAGCAGCATGCTTAAATCAGTTATTTTACCTCAGAAAAACTGTTTAAGAGAAGCTGCCTACCCAGTGACTTCAGCCTGGGTACTTTAAAAGGGTTACTAAAATTCATAAATAATTTTCATGAATAATGCTTAAATACAAAAATGGAAATAGTGCTTTCCATAAATTTCAATCTGCTGTTTTGATTATCTGATAAGTTAAGATGGAAACATTTTATCCAGAAATCAGTACAGTAAAAACTACAACTCATCCTGAAAGAGTAGTTATAAAGTTAAAAATGGCATTTCAAGCAGTAACTTAAATCTTAATAAAAAATGCAGAAGAATCAGTGTTCATTCTGAAACATTAAATATAATTTTTTATTAATTTATACTAAATTTATGGTAATGGGGAATAAAAGACTAACTTACATTTGATGGGTTTTTTTTAAGATCAAGGGAAATAATTAAACTTTCCTGTGATTAAAAGAAAAAAAAAAACAACCCACACCTTGGTTTGTCTTTTTCACTCTTTATGGAAATGGATTAATTTCATCTGTATGTTCTGCAACTGCCAGTATTTTTATCCTGTATTTATTCAATACTGTTATACATATTAGCATGACTTCATTTTTTTTCCACATACTAAAATGAAACCAAAATACAGTCTATGTCCCAAAGACATATATTCATGCTTGAGATAAAGCACATATCAAGATCTGATTATTTCAAGTTAAGCATATGCTTAAGTTGCTCTCAGTGGAGATGGATTCTGTGAGCTGCAGCTCACAGCCGTGTGTACTTTGTGAAATTACAGCCTTGTCAAACGGAATGCTGCCTCCTATTTTAGTGCTGCTCCACACGTGGATGTAGCGCTGCCTCTCATCTTAAATCCCTTTTAATTACTGCCCCTTCACTTGTTTTCTTGTTTCCTGGCATGGTGGAAGTCCAAGTGAAATTGAAGTCCAGGCTGAAGTGTTCATCTCAACTATTAATCTTAGCTTTCCTTATTGTTATGTTTATACAGAATTTTATTAGACTCATGGGATCAAAATGTATTCCCTTAGTTTTACAAAAAATGAATAGCCTTTGTACGTCCTTCGCATTTAAAGTAAACACAGCGTGTTTTTACAGTGTTTTTTCCAACAACTAAAATACGGCCTTATATTCTAAGTATAAATCATAATTTCATTATCAACAGAGAAAGGTCCAAAGCCATATATATGCATAGTTGAATGATATAAGTGGCATTTGTGTGTAAAATGTATTCCCTTGCCCAAGCAAATACTTCATAACAACATGAGTGAAAAGGTGTATTTAAAAAATGAAGGCTTAAGGCATGTTACTTATAAATTATATGGAATGCAGTTTTTGTAAAATATTAAGCTTACTGGATATGATCCAAACCAGCTGAACTATGTTAAAAGGCATAATAAACAGTCATAGCTTTGCATGCAGTTATTTAATTGGCAAATAGATTTTTCTATCACTGTCACTGGCAATAGCAGCCATTTGATACCAGGGCTTGGATTAAATGTTTCATCAGTACTGCCTATTTAAGGATCTTTATGGAACAACAAGTTAGTCCCCTGGGCAAGCCCATGTCAACTGCAATAAAGAGATCCACGCAAGTGAACGAGATGTATTTTTGCAGGATTCGCTTTTCTGTCTGGATGCTCTTGAATGCTGCTTCCCATTTTGTTTAACAACAGTCTCTGCCGGTGGCAAATATTGAATACTGACCGTTGCATATCCAAAGGATTTTTATAATTTTCTTGTGAAAATGGATTTATAAGTGGTTGTCGTCTTTGTGGAAATAGGTGAGTCTCTGATAAAAGCAGATGTTGCCGGATTTAGGTAGGTTTAATTTTCCAATAAATATTCTGCATCTAGAATAAACCTACTGATACATCAAATAGCTGCCTTGGGTTTTTTCTGTCTCATTCAGGAAAAAAATCCAAAATCCTTTGAACACTTCCCTCCCTCTTTTAATACAGGTAAAATGTAATGTCTGTGAATTTCAAGATTGCTTGACTTTATTTTGTCCACTGTCTTGCTCCCAGGGTGCTTGTAAGATCTGTGCATGTAGTTAATCCTTGCTGCAGTGTTTTATAATTGGTGCATATAATGTATATATTTGTCATTTTATAGCACGTTGGTTGAATTTAGAAGCAGTTTTAAAGTTAATTTTGAATATGTATCTATATTTGTCATGGAACCTGAGTCTGTTCTTCTGGGCAGCTAGATTAGTTTTTCCCTGTTTGATTTTAATTTCAAGCTTTTTGTTTAATATTTATCTTCCAGAAGTTCTTTAAGAACAAGCAAAAATATATATAACATAGCTGCAACCAATTACATCTAGTATTCATTTTCATGTCTGTTTAAGTGTGCTGGGTATACATTGAAGTCTCAGCAGTTTGTTGGCATCTTTTTGATCTGAACTGATGATACTGTGTCTAATCTCCCTAGCGAGGTTACTGGTTTCTGGGGTTGAAAAGGGGAGAGCGAATGCTTCTGAGGTTGGATTAAACGAGCCATTTGCAACAGACGCAAATTCTGGTGAATAAGCATCTTTCAGGCTCACTTCAAACAGTCAAAACTTTGGTTCACTGATGGTTCTCCAGTGCAAAGCAGAACTTGAAGGTGACCATTACTTAAAGATTTGGTCCCCAGGATTTTGGTGAGAGTAAGAGTAGTCCAAGTACACATACTTGGAAATTTGTGTTCTCAAGAAGTAAAATATATGGATATGTATATTATATATATATGTATTTGTGTTTATAAATTTATATAATTTGTCTATTTCAATATAAGTATCTCAATGTTTTTTAACTTAAACCCACTCTGCTAACAAGCACTTTCATTCTGTTTTTATCATACACCAGGAAAACAAAAACCGCAGCTAAGTAACTTCTAAAGCTAGAGAACAAAGTCAGATTCCTACCTGCACAAGGGCCCGTGTACACCAGCTAGTAGTGCAGAAATACTTCTAAGTAGTAATGCAGTATTTTACATCCACCAGAAGATCTTCAGAATAGAATCATAGAGTCGTCTGAGCACCCCATCTAGCCATCTTTTAAACACCTCCAGGGATGGTGACTCAACCACCTCCCTGGGCAGCCCATTCCAGTGCCTGGGAACCCTTTCCATGAAGAAGTATTTCCTGACATCCAATCTGTACCTCCACTGGCGTTAACTTAAGGCCATTGCCTCTTGTTCTGTCA
>NW_010336294.1:9696-23439 GCF_000700745.2 Antrostomus carolinensis | reverse complement strand
CAAAACCTTGCCACACAAACCCAATACATGGCCTAAGGTAGATGCATCTGCACTTTTTCCTGTTAGATTTTGTACTGTCTCTGTCAGATCAACTGATCCAACTCTTCTTGTGATATGATCAGCTCCTCTTCATCTTCAACAATACCTCTCTAAGTTTGTTTTCCATCATCAACTTTTTCTTAGTTCTACCAGGAGGTCAAATACTATTATGTGCAGCAGGGACAATTTCAAGTTTGATCACTAAGAAATACTTTTTTTTTATGGTTTTCTTTTTTTTATCCTGATAGTTCTGCTTTAGTCAACTCTGTTAACCTTGGATTCTCTTTTATTGCCACTAATTTCCTATAAGGATCGGATAAAGCACTTTATTTAAGTACAACTGGATTAACATACTGCATTACCCGTTAACATACTGAAAAATCTGTTATCGATAAAAAAGCATTTGAGCAGGCTAACAGCTCTACCTTTGGTGTTCAACTTCTCATTAAATGCATGTCTGTAACTGTGTTGCTTTTCTTTAAAATGTCTTCCAAGGTTTTGTAAAATACTGATGTCAAAGAAATCTCTACTTTGAATGACCTACTTCACTCCCCCACTTTTACTTCAGTATCAAATCGGTCCTGAACGAAAAGATTCGGAAAAAAACCCAACAAACCAAAACCAAAAAAAAACCCAAACCCAAACATTCATTTTGCTGGCTTTGCAATTTCTTGTGCCGACTCTTTTCACGGTCTAGGACAGAGGTTAACAAACCTATCTGCTATTATATGCTTCATAATGCCAACTGAAATAAGCTTTGATGTTAACCTCAAACATGGTCATTTGAAATACTGTTCTACCCTATTTTTTTCCACAATTTGGAAGTAATTCAAAAGAGGACGTCTTTTTTTTTTTTTTTTTCCTAAGAAGGTCTCATAAGTTTTATTCTTGTGAAGCTTGGAAAATTAAGTTCTTCCTCATGATCCTGAATTCTATAATTATATTCATCATCTTTTCATACATGTAGCTTCTGCATCTGTATCTTTAATTATCTGGCTCAGTCTTTCCTTTTTTCTGCCTCCCTTGCAGACTCAGTCTATTTTCTCTCCAAACTTCTGGGCATATGTTGACAATACTTTTTAAATGGTCACAATCTGAGAGGAACTATTCTGAAATGCAATTCAGTTGATTGTTAATAGTAGTCATCAGAATACTTTGTAATTATTCCTGTGAGAATACTTGTATAGATTACATGAAAGGATGATTGCAGAGGAAAATAATGACTGTCTTGAGTGCCTGTTATTTATCTGGAAAGCATTTTTTAATAAAGGAAAAGTTTCTGGCATATATTACGTAAATGTTGCATTGTTTCGAGTCCTTTTTCTTAGCTTCTCTCCTATCCAATTTTCTAAAATACTTGCCTTTGTTTTTGAGTGCCATTATGTCTAGAAATGGAGAACTCTAGCAATTGGTGACAACTAGTGCTTCTGGAGAAAGCATTACCATGTGATCTGGTATGTATGCTATTCAACTTATCTCTTGACATAAATGAATAATAAATTAATTTCTTTCGTGTTTCAGTCTGACATATGAATACATGTTTCCACACAATTCCCCAGCATTAACATGAGTGTTGGATGGCAAAATGATTTTATGAGCTAAAGTTTTCAATATTTTTTAATTACTCAGTGTAAGACTAGAAAATTAAAATATGTATTGCCTATTTTCTTCCTCTTTCAACTTGGCATAAAAAATCCTTCTTTTTAAGAGAAGTTCTGGAAAAATATAAGCCTAGTGGGACTCCTACATAATCCCCCATGAAGAAAATGTCATACCTGCAGTGTAGACTAGGAGAATGGAGGGTCTTGGGTGAACCCAGAAATGAGTGCTGTTGGTGCCTCCAGGACAAGAGAGAATAGCCTGGGAAGGAAGGTTGTCACCTTCTATTAGATTAAATGGTCTGGGCTTTTGGGGGCTACTTGAATTTCTGAAAGACTTGCTATAATGTGATGAGCATTTCCAGAATGGAAGGAAAGCTGAGCTTTCCAGATCTACTGTGATGCAGGTCCCAAATTGCTTTGGGACTTCATTCCTTTGTATGGAACCAAGCGGCAAAAAGAAGCTGACATGTCACATCTATTCTTTTATTCCACTCAGGCTACCTCATGAATACCTTTGTCTGACCTGTTCTGACACTTGAAGACTTACAATGGAGATTAACTATGAGGAAAAATGAGTTGGATTATTTCCGTGTTCATTCAGTTTCGTTTAAAGACCGTTAAAAGAAATCCTAATAATAACATCTCAGTTTGGGTGCACTCTGCTTTCCCGGCCTATTTGAAAATATAAGCCTCAGTGTATTTGCATGCAATTAGTATATGCCCCTCCTTCACTCACCATCACAATGCTGCCATATAACTGAGCTATAGTTCCTGCTCACTGGTGCCATCTATAGGTGATTCTACTTTCTTATCCTGTCTTTTGAGACACGAAGAAAATAAATTCTGACCTGAGATACGAAAGACGCACAGGAGAAAAAGAAAAAATCATCAAATATGTGCGTACAAGTTGAAGATGAATAATCATTTCATCTATTTTGGACTTCTCCACTGATTGCGAATAAATTATCAGTTAATAAGTTGAGCCAGTAGGAAGTCCTCTGCAATGTTCTATATTGTTCCTCTATTTAGTTCTTTTTAGCTTAAAAGAAGTTAATCAACAGCTCTCTCATTCTGGACAAAGTTATATTTATTATGGTCAAACTTTGCCAGCTTTCCCTTCTATAGCTGATTACCCTCAGGTATTTACTGCGGTTCAACTAGACTTAAAAATTATAATGGAAACAGGATATTTATCCTGATATGAAAGAATTGGGTTATATTCACCATTCCCATGCTGGAACCTGTTATTGCTGAGTAAATCAGGTTTGAGGTGGGGTGGAGTAGTCCTCAGGAAACTCATATCCTGTTCTGGTCCAGTATTATTCCTCTGTTTCCTGCAAGACTCCAGCTAAGCACTAGTAAGTCCTGTGGGCTTGGATAAATGGTATCCCTGGCAAAGGTATGATAAGCTTCACAAGTAAATACATAATTGAAATTAAAAATTAAACCACAATTATGTATAACCTTGTACCTGTCAGTTTATCAAGTGAGTTTCTTTCTAATGGAGAAAGAAAAAGTCTGATGCATTTTAAATGATCTCTAGCCCATAAAATGGTCAATACAAAAATAGGACATATCTTCTTACAGAAGATTGCTTACACCTTCCATTTTTGTAGGCAACACCAGCTGTGGTCAGTAGAGTTCAGGATTTGGATACTTGTCATGTAAGGTTTCTTTTTCACTAGTCAATTTTTAACTTTCTAGGCAGAAATTTTCTAGACGCATAGTTCACCTCAGTTGAAAGTCTTTCTTTAAAAGTTAAGAAAACAGTTTGTCTTTTTCTCAAGGTGTGGGAGTATGGATGGTTAGGAAGATTGGTACTTCGTCAACGTTCTTTGTATTTAATTCTTACAACGCTTCCTCCCTATTTCCCCAAGATGCCAGGGATCATGTTTCATGCTTTGGAAGGAGAACTCTGTGGGCAGAGACAGGGAGAGGGTTTCACTGGTATCTGTCACAAACTTGCAGTCTGGACCATTTTTGCTAAGACATGCATGTCAGGTGGCAAATTATCAAGCGACACTGAGTAGGGAGTGAAAATTGAGATCTTACATGCAGCATTTACAGTTACTACGCTGCAGCAAAAGGTCAGAGGAGTGAAAGGGCAATTTGCTTTTGACCCTTTTAGCAGAGGTTGCAGTAGCTGTGACTGTTGGGAAATAAGGCACATAGGTAGGGAACAGGAGCCAGGCAGGCAGATCTGGGAAAGGAAGGAAAACAGGGTAGAGAAAAATTTAGACAAGGGTGAGGAGGTGAAAGGGTTGGTGAAAGGGTATATATGACTGTGTGAAAGAGAAGGATCTGACCAGGGGAGAAAAAAGCCCTCCAGAACGGTCCTGGAACCAGAAATATCAGGTTGTAAACCACTGTCTGCTCTCAAACGGTATTTGTGAAACCTTCTGGTGAACAGCCATAGACCCTCTCTCCAGAGTGACATCTAATTACTGCTGCAATTAGCTCCAATGGCAGAGGTGTATCAGAGGACTAAAAGCTTTAGTACTCCAGATGTGACCTGCCAGAGGCAAGCACCTTAGTAGCCATTAGTGAAAGAGAGGCAACAAGAATGGGCAATCAGAGTCAAACAGTTGGTGCCAGGGCACCGACATCTACTTTAAACATACTTCCCAGCCTTTTTCACTTCAGACTAACTGTAGGTCATGGGAGGAGTGCCTATGTGTGTTTGTGGTGTGTTATGCATGGACACGGAACACATCAGCCTGTTTAGTCTGATACAATAGCAATCACGTTCATGCTTTGTGACACAGCTCCATAATCCAAAGCAGAAGAGGTGGGGTTGTCCAGGAGATTTACTTCAAAAATCCAACAGTGACCAACAGTGGATTGGGGAGCTTGGGGAACAGTGAAGGAGCTACTCCATTTTTTTCTCTTCTGTGAATTTGTTCAGCTGGTTTTGGAATCCGCATAAACTTTTAACATTTTGTGCCAAGGATTTTTGCAAATCAGATACACAAAGCATGAAGAAGCACCTTTATTTGGATGTTTCGAATCTGGTATGTGAGACCTATTTCTTGCATTGGAAGAAACATTTAAAAAAAAATATGTATCCTGTCCTGGCACCTGATGATTAAACCACTACCATATCCTTATTCATTCATCTCTGAGCAGGGATGATATCTGCCACAAAAGAGAGATGACCTTAAAGCCTTCATTTCAGTTTTTATATATTCTAAGTTTAGAGGCTTGATTTGTCAGTATTAAGGTTTATTTTAATAATTTTTGAATGTAATTATTTTTATTACAGGACCCTCTACAACGCTGGATCATATCAGAGTTATAGCACTTAATTCATCCTCTGGGCCTGAGGAGTGTGTAGAACTGTTCAAACCAAGCTCTGAAACAATCACTCCCTAAAAAGGCAAAGTAGAGAAGTGAAGAAAGAAAGCACTGATTATTTGCAGACCAAATAGAAAACTGATGCACAGATAATTTGCTTGAGGTCAGGTGGAGAGAGGCAGAGACCAGAATGGAGCTCCACTTGCCAACATAGTGTATGGTCTACCAACAGTCACTTTTCTCAAAGAGATAGTTCCGGTAAATTATGTGTGAAGCATAAATAAATGTAGTAAGTACCTTTTTACCTTTTATGGTTTTTTACCACTGGGTTAGTTAAAAATAATTCACTTGAACACAAGTTTTCTAGATTGATGGTAATCCTCCTCCAGTTTCCTTGACTCCTCCCAGCAGAGATATGATATATGGCTTCTAATGTCTGTCCTTAGTCACTCCATTTGCAAAAAAACCACATCAATTTATCTTCACAAGATCTGTGAAGGGAACATTTTCTCTGAATCTGAAGAGTCAATATTTTAATTTAGCTATATGTTTTTTAAAAAGTTTAATATTAAATTAATAATGTAATGTTCAATTTTGTTAAGTATTTAGCATAAATTTCATTGTTAGGTCACTCTACTAGTAAAAGACCTTTCCATTCCTACTTCCCAGGGATAAGGAAAGATTTCCACATACTTATGGATATGGCTTCCTTTTCAGAAGCACATTACTCATGTAGGTATGTCACAGAATCATAGAATTGCTTAAATTGGAAAAGACTTTTAAGATCATCGAGTCCAATCTTTAACACTTACAAATCCTTAACTAAACTATGTCCCTAAGCACTGTGTCTACATAACTCTTAAATACCTCCAGGGATGGGAACTCCACCACTGCCCTGGGCAACCTGTTCCAATGCCTGATAAACCTTTCAGTAAAGAAATTCTTCCTAATATCCAATCTAAACTTCCGTTGGCACAACTTGAGGCCATTTCCTCTTGTCTTATCACTTGTTACTTGGTTGAACAGACCGACTCCTACCTCTCTATACCCTCCTTTCCGGTAGTTGTAGAGAGCAATAAGGTCTCCCCTGAGCTTTCTTTTCTCCAGGCTAAACAACCTCAGTTCTCTCAGCCTCTCCTCATAAGACATGCACTCTAGATCTCTCACCAGCTTCGTTTCCTTTCTCTGAACATGCTCCAGCACCTCAATGTCAAACTTACCTGTCCGCTCAGGACCCGTCACAGAGCAAACTACAGCTTAAAGGCAGTATGAGAAGTTACCTCACAACTGCTAGAGCCCCTTTACTGAAATGCAGTTTTTGAGTATAATTCAAGATTGCCTCAGCAAGTGCATTAGCATGCCATCAGTCAAGTCAAATGTGACTACAAATTTAACTTGTTAGCAAGCATGCTGTTAAGGATCCTATGATGGTGAGTGCAATATCCTCTCCAAGTTGACATACAGAAGTGACTAAAATGCAGATGTTCGGATTGTCTTTTGCAACTGTGACTGGAATAGGACGGGCAGTAGAAGCTGGCCTCAGAGGTCTGTCATGAACAGAGATTCCTCCCTGCCAAGTCTGATGCAGAACAGACCTTCCCCTACCCTTAAACAAGGATTAAACTTCCATCAGAAAGGGAGGAAAAATCTGATTTAAATGGGTCAACTCTGCCCACATTGTTTTTCCACAGGGAGAGAAGTAACATATTTAAGCTTCCCAAAGTGTAGGACTAACTCTTCTATTCTAACCTGGTTTATTAGCTTTTCAAAGAGGTGCATAACTGGGTGACAGACTTTACTGATGGCATTTATGTATACAAGTTAGTAAAGTCAAGGTCTGATTGCAAGAAATTGCTGGGAGACCTTGAGACCAAGTACCTGAGTAGAAAAAAGAAAAAAACAAAAAAGGCAGATAAAATTGAACCTAGCAAATATGTAGAAGAGCCAAATAAATCCAGGCATCACATATAAGATGACAAACTCTGAGCAGACCATTACTCTGAAGAGGATTAACATCATATCTTTATTTTAAAATATCACAAATTATCCAGTTCAACAGAACAATTATCATCTGTGTCTGTGGTTAATCATCCTCTGAAGTCTTTTAAGTTTGCTTTCTGGATACATTCACTTTCAGCTCCAGGTGATTAGATATTTTTTTCTTTTGTTTGCCTCTGTTTTCAAATATTTATTTCCAACATTGTCAGCTACATGAGCAGCAACCAAATAGCTGTTTTGCCACACCCTTGCTGAGGAGAGGACAGGTCCTGTGCCCAGTAGCTGGGGGGCTTTTGCTTCCACCCACCAGTGCTCAGGGACCTTCAGACACCCCCTGATAGCCCCTTCACTCAGCAATGGGGAACTGAGTCACCCAAGTAGGAATAGAGCAAAGAGCCACCCAAGCAAGGGCATAGAGGAGACGCAGAAGGAGGTACAACTGTAAAGGGACTGTCCTGCAGTTTTTTCCTCGAACTCTGCTGTCCCCCTATGTCCATTCTGCATTCTTTGCCTACTGCAAGTCTAGGCAGGAATGGGAGAGATCATGGCACACTACTGTCTTCTCCCTCCTCACTCTGACACTTTCCAGAAAGCCATAAATGGCTCATGCACGAGGAAACACATTTAGCACCAGCCTGTACACTGTGTGATGATCTCACAGGCAGCTGTAAGCTCCCCAGCAGCCATGGGCAAAAGAAGCTCCCCTCTCAAACTGTGTGAAAGTTTCCTCAAAATACAGTTTCTGATTCATGGTCACATTGGCCAGTTCTTCTGGTTCCGGTGGCCCTTTCCAGGAACCCCTCTGGGGCTTTTCCTTCTTGTCCCCAGGTACACTTTTTTCTGAAGTTGGCATTTTGTTCTGGTTTTCAATTTGTTTGTTTACCATGCAGCCTTTCAATTCTTTGATGAAGTAGTTTCTTGTGACCAGGAACGTTGTTTAAACCAAGAAAAGTCTTGCAAATGTAAGGAAAGATTTGAGAGATTATGAGAAACAGGATAAAAGATGGCTTTAACATCTGTATGTTTATTTTCTATTTCCTTCTGCAATTTGTCTAGGCTGGTAATATCTGAACTCATGAACCTGGTAGTCATACCTACCTCCTGGAATGAAGAGGAAACCACAAAACAGAAATCTGGTCATGAATCACATATTTAATACCTATAACATTTCCATAATGAGAATTTAATGATGTTACATATCTGATGCAAATGCATTAATTAATAGGAAGAGCAATTGTGGGACTGAGACCACTGTGAACTGATAATATGCTAAGTACCTCATGATGGGTGAAATCTTTTTTTAGTTTGTATGCTATCTGTAATGAGACATACATATTTCTTCCCTATCTGAACTGCATCTTGAAAATCAACCTGTGACAATATTTAAATAGGCTGATGTTAAATGACCTTTTCTTCTTTTGGGTCAAAAATATTTTCCCAACAGTTTTCTGCCTGAGATTTCAAAATAAGGAGACATAAGAAATGAAAAATACGTTTGCCTTGCAAGTCACAGAAGCCTTATTTAAGTAAGGTTTTCTTTTTAATTTTGAGTCACATATTTAATCTGTATCAAGAAGTCAGGGCTGCAACTGAACATCAGTTCTGTGCAGCATTACCCTTTGAGGATCTAAAGATCTAAATACAACTTGGCATCCCATGTCCATTTCAGGGCTCTTATCAGTGACATTCAGATGTATTAAAATGCCGGCCTTGGCCGATCTTGGCAGTGAAGCAGGCAATGTCAAATATTTAGTCATTACCAAATGAATATGATGAGGAATTATAATCTAAACAAATCATACAACAGGAATGAACAGGTGAAGAAAAAATAAAAAAGGCAAAAGGTATAAGTAGTTTGTCTAATGATAATGGATGTGAATTGCTGATGTCTGCCCAAAAGACCATGTAGCATTGCTGCAGCATCATTGGCAAGCCAGCAGAGGCAGATAAAAATAAATGAGACTTCAAATAGATAAATGTAAAGTAGAAGAGAGAAAGGAGGAAAAATAATTGGCAGAGATATAAAACTGGAAATTGTTGTTTAGAAAAGCAGTAATGCAGAAAACCAAACCCAGAGCTATAATACAATATATTAAAAAGAAGCTCACGATGAATTGTCATTGCAGTGTAAATAAATGCCAATCTGTGCTGCAGATAAATGAAAAGGATCCCTTCTAAGACAAAAGAGATAATCATAATTTTACTCAGGCCATTCCTGACTGGAAGCTACTTATAATATAGTTGCATTTTATATGTCTATATTAGGCCCTGGAGTGCAGCATACAAACTAATAGTCCTGTTGTTTTTTTTAAAAAAGACAGATTAGTGTCGTGTATATATATGTATATATTTATCCATATATATACACTGAATAATATTGCAGAAAAAAAAGGGACTGGTAGAATTGTAAGCACTTCTTTAGCAACATTGATAGATGACTTTGCAACAAACTGATTTT
This sequence comes from Antrostomus carolinensis, assembly GCF_000700745.2. Taxonomy (NCBI): domain Eukaryota; kingdom Metazoa; phylum Chordata; class Aves; order Caprimulgiformes; family Caprimulgidae; genus Antrostomus; species Antrostomus carolinensis. Next base: position 14,049 of record NW_010336294.1, on the reverse strand, counting down.
GAGGGATAGTGATATTTATTTGCTGCAAAAGTTCAACTAGAACTGTGTATTAAATCCTTGTTTAACATAAAAATCTTTACCAGACAGTCAAGGAGCTAGTGATTTTAGGATTTCTATCTATTAGCTCTGTTTCAGTGCCCTGATAAACTAAGTGGAGTCAATCAAACATACAGTTAGCAGAATGTATTGGCATTCAGTTTCCCAGGTGTGATTAGAAGGCAAATAGATACTCACAGTAAGCTACTGAGATTTCATGCCTTCCACATGGTATCTAAGATTGGACTGACAAGCTTCATAATCATGGTGAGCAATTCTGACAAAAAAAAAAAAATTGTGAGACAGATTCAGTTGCACTGGATGGTTGTAGTGGGGTCATCCAAACAAACTATTCTATGATTCTATGATTCTGAAAAAAGTATCCTGATGTACATGTCACAGGGTTATTACACCTTGGACAGGGATCAACGTGAGTGCAGAGGTTTGCAGATGAGGAGCCACGGTCTCTTCTCTCTGCTTTTGCTACACTAGGCAGTCTGATTGAAAAAAGTGTTTGGGATCTGTTCCCAGGGGATTTCTTCTGAGGGAAGGTCCTTCTTGCTCTGAGGAATTGGACTACCATCCCCAATATTGCGCCTTTCTGATGTCCTGTATGCACAGCTGTTCCCTGATGCTGCTTTGCTTGAAAGGAAGAGGAACACTGTCACCAGGGAAGGGAGAAAGGAAAATCGCAAACTCTACTTTCCCTCACCTTTGTAATTAAGACCTCATAGAGACAGCACCACCTCAAGGGATGGGCATGGGAAGAAGAAAGGGAAAAATAAGAGATGCAGTGCACAGTGAAGCTTCATCAGGTGTTATGTCATGAGTATGGGAATAGTGATACTACCAGTAGTACCAGCTACATGAAATCCCATTATCATTCCATGCATTTATAAATATCAGTGCGGAGAGCCATTCAAAAATCAATGCCAAAAAAAAGCTACAAATTACTTATATATAAAAGCTTTTACAATATACATTCATACACATAACTAGACCCACCATCCTCCACTGAACCTGGGGGATGTAAACCCGTTACAGGCCAGATTTAATTCACTGGGTTTTGGATGCTTTCCTTCTGTAGTCTCAGGTGTTTGCACAATGATTCAGCTCATGCCACTCATGATTCTCCTGTCTCAGGTTACACCATATGTTATCTGCAGCTACCACGGCAAATCTGTGATGCTTTATCTTCTCTGAAAGCAATAGAACGTCAGCCCATCTAAAGAGCTTTCCAAAAGCAATGTCTGGTCACTACACCAAATGCTCTGAAACTGGAGTGTTTCATAGAAAGGCATCTTAACAAAAGGAAGCAAACTAAAAATGCCCCTAGGTAACTACATGTCTATGACCCTCCCACTGAACTTCCCATTAAAAATATAATTTCTAGTCTTTGGCTGATCCAGTCAGTATTTGTAGATAAAAACACTTTGCATGGAGAGCAATTGAAACCTGCAGCTTAACAGACATGGGGCATGAAAAATAAGGAAGTGGCACTATCTCCATTGTTGTTGATATATATATATATTTCTGAATGATTTATCTGGATCTTATCATATTGCTCCACTGCTAGTTCTACCAAAAAAATCTATTAAATAAAAGTAAAACAGACATTTAATAAGTATTCTTCTAACAGCAACATGACTATACAGTCTGTCTCCATAAAAGAATGAAGTATTACTGCAGTGTTAATGCATCTATTAGAGAGTCATCTCATGACCATTACCTCTAAGGTCACTTAATTTTCCAGGAGGCTTTTATAATTTTCTATTATTATTTGTTATATAATATCACAGATTTCCCTCTCTCAGTTTGAGCTTCTATTTCCTCCCCCTGCCCAAAGACTGAGATCACTTCTCCTTGCATTATTTTTTCAACATAGTAGGATTGCAGAAGCAGCATAGGAGAACCAAGAAATCTCTGTCAAGTGAGGATTTTTGTGCTGTGGATGCTCGCTCTCTCTCATTCCACATATCTTTTCTTCTCTGCTGCACTGTGCATCCATGTGCACGCAAAGAGTTGTCTCTCACCTTCCTTGCAAACATTTCCATCAGTGTCTTACAACACTTAAGTAGGCAAAAGCACAACACTCTTGCCATCAAGATATCAAAGAGGCCAGTGAACACAGTTCAATGGTTTCAAAAGGGAGATGAAGTCAAGGAGTTAACCAAGGTGCAGAGATCTGTCTTCCAAGTGGACATAAGCACTTTTGTTCAAGGTCTCAGTCAAGTGACTGAGCTATAGAAATAACAGGAGACAAAATTCATCACAGCCACTCAGTGTGAGAATATTTCATTGTTTGAGCTAGTTGCCTACTCCACACTGTGCCCTCGGTAGAGAATTTCTGGTTGTCTTGCCTTAGGCTTCAATTTTCATTCTAAGTGCCAGCCCCTCTGAAGTGAGGTGTTGCAGCATGTAATTCCCAAGCATGTAAACTGCCAGGCTCATAAAAATAACTATTGTCATCATCATTATCAGTGTATCCTTGGTACTTTTAGAGATTCTGCTTCCAAAACATTCTTTTAGATGTATGAATTGTTGGGGTTTTTTTTCCTGCATATGTTAGTGCTTGCTGTAGTTTTGACTTCATGGATGAGCTAATTGCAGATATCCACAGTGACAACCTCTTCTAAGCTAGTCACCCTCAGGGCTCTTTATAGCCATTGGTATGAAAAAGGTCCTGCTGGGCCATGATTTATCTGCCTTACCCTACATGGATATTTTGGAAGGAAGTGAATAGCAGTCCAGAAATACCCATTTCTCTCCATTGCTTGTAACAGGACCCTAGATGCCTAGCTTAGGTGGAGACACAAACACCAGGTCAGATAAATCTCACTTCACAGTATGTTCCTGGTTACTTCGTACAGACAAGAGCACAACTTCATGACTGATACATTATAAATTTGGTGTCAGGGGAAAAAAAAAAAAAAAAAAAAAAAAAAGCTTGTTTTTCCTACGATCATGTGCACTTAAGGTTTGTTCACATGGCTCCAAATAACTGAGTTATGCCACTTTGTGTAGGTGATGACATTTTCAGTGGCAGAAGAACGACCTATCAGATGAGAAATTGTATGTTGTTAATCTATAATAACCCAAGACTTGTGATTGTGTGAACTTACTCTTTGTTAAATAAAACCTGCAAAATTGCTATAACAATGCCGTATGTTGACTACTAAAATTAGGGTTTGCATTTTATTTCTGCTGTTTTCTTCTTCTATTTTGTGTACTCCTCAAAACAGCATATCTGATGTTTATTCCTTCTTAGAGTGTATTGGATTTGTTATTTTATCAGAGGTTGACTTTTAGCCTGTTTTCTTTTTATCAAGTGCTAATCTTTATGTTGTCCACAGTAGAACTGACATGAGCAAAACCTACTCTGTATGTGTAGGTTCCAGAAAGCTAAAACATTATATTTGGCCTGAATCATTTTATGAATGAAAAATATACCTCTCACCTTCAGAACAGAAGGTTCTTTTCAAAAGAACATGAACATGTGGAAAAGGAAGATGTGTGTATATTTCAGGAGGAAGCTTTTTAATGTGTTCAGGAAATATATGCAACTTCTGTGTCAAAATTCTGGTTGAGGCATAGTGGTTAGGCATTCTAGATCCATAAGAAATTTTGGACTAAATTTTCAAAATGCAGTTCCCTTTCTTCCAGATTTGAGTGTCTGTCTGTTATTTCTGTTACGTATAGATGAACCCAAATTCATCACTTTGAAATGAGCACTTGGAACAGTGAATGGAATTTTGAGTGTGGCCATCTCAGTTTTAATACTTTAAAATTTCTGACTGTATTTACAAAATACAGCAATACTGTGCTGCATCTGTTGGCATTTCCTTTTGCAACATATAATAATGGAAATAATCTTTTAATTATACAGTAATTAACACTCCACTGTAGCTTGTTATAGTGGAATCAGTTGAGTTTCTCAGGAGTTTCTGGCCTTTAAAACCAGTTCTATATGTCCTCTTTTGCTACACAGGGAAGTCTGATTCTTCTAAATATCACAAATTAACAAAGACATCATAATTTATTTTTAGATATACCAACATCTCCAGTACACTGGTCAGCTTTTCTAGTCAATTTGCAAAAATAATGTTTGCAATCTGGAGGGTGCTAGCGATGCAAAAAGGAGGTATCAGTGGGTGTGCTGGTGAGGTGGGTTGTCTTTTGTCTTATGCAGAATTTGGGTTTGCCCTTAGCTATGTAGCTAGTGGGCAGTCAAATCTATAAACCACACTTGCCCACAGCTCTCACACATTGTGTCCCCATTTCATGTATATTTCTCTGAGCTTTCTCAAAACGTTCAAA
>NW_010336294.1:0-9630 GCF_000700745.2 Antrostomus carolinensis | reverse complement strand
AGGTCCCTTCCAACCCCTATCATTCTGTGATCCTGTGATTGTCTTATTGTGGTCCTCTGCTTTATAAGTAGCCATCAAAACTGTGGGACTGTCATATGCATTAAGCTATTTGTAGAAATACATAATTATAAACCTTTATGCAACTATAGCTCTGGGCTTCAAGAAAGTTTCCAATCAAATTTTTGAACTTCCCTCCAGTAAGTCAGTTCTCAAACAATTAAGATACTTTTGATTTCCACTCCTCCAAGCCAAATACTGTTCATATCAGTGATTAATCTGATGTTCTGAATTCCTTATTCTTTTTTTTTTCCTTTACTGTACTTGGAAAGGCAGCAAAAAGCAGAGTTGGAAGTAGACTCATGAGGGTACTTGTTCCTTCCCATGTGTCCACTGTGTGCCCTGTAGGCTTAATGAGTCCAAGGGGTCTTATTACCTGGAGTCTAGAGCAACTGCTCTTGCTGCTGTCCTTCAGAAGAGCACAACAAAGTGACTTCAGGTTGCACTACTTATGAACATTAATTTTCCCCCTAAGACTTCTATTGTCACTCAAGGAAAGTTTTGTAATTGGTGAATAGTAGTTGACATGAGGAAGAACTACTGCATTTAAAGATGGCTCAACTCAGAAAGCAGTATTTGCCAGTATGTGTTTGAAAACTCACAAAACTGAGAAGAAGATGAAGATGAGTGGAGATTAAGCAGGAAAAGAAGTGACTGATATTAAAAGTGGCATTACCAGACTTAGAGAAAGAACTGGAAAAAATTTAAGGGTTGACAAGAATGAAGAACCTATGGCCACTGTGGACTTCTTAATCCTTTGAACTTAAAGGAGCAGAATCTGCAGGAGCTTGATGTACAGCAGGTAACTGAAAGTCCAAGAATATCTCGTGAAATCTTACTTATGAGGACTACAGATCACTGCTCCTTTCTGCACAGTAGTGTATGCACCCAGTGGAGCTTTTCTATTAGAGGACAGACTGTCTCAGCTGCTGACTGCTCAACTGCTCACTACCCAGATTTATCACTTTGGCAACTGTGTGTGCTGAAGAGTTATCCAAGCATTGGTTATGTGCTCATGGTTCCCATTTTCCCTTCCCTCATTTCATTTACAAGAACCACTTGAAATAACTTAGCACAGCTGGCAAATGGTGATTTTTTCTGTCTTTTGATGTGATATACGTAGTCTATCCCTAAAAGTTTCCACAACAAGCACTGGTGGTGCCCCGAATGCTATTTTGTATTTAGACCTTCAGGTCTTGGAATCTATTTTGTCCCCCTCCAAACTTTCATAACTATGAGACAAAGTCTATGAGTCATGGTACAGCTAACTGTAGCTTGACTCTCTCCCAAGCAAGGTGCAGAGCATGGAGGGAGAGAGTGTTGCATAAAGAATATATGGGCCTTTATTATCTACATAAATTTTAAGATTCATACAGCTCTCTTCACTCATTCTATTAGACTGGTTTGCAGTGTTCTTTGACTAAAGGACTATTGTAAGTGGGGAAATCACAATAGGAAGACAATTTTCCTATATTGTTGAGTTGTTTTCTGATAAGATGGAAACCATCTCAGATACTCTGAAAAGCTGCAAATCAATTGGAGTGTACAAACTTTGGAAGTTTTATTTTTTCCTAATAATTTTCATACCTTTGTCATACACCTGAATTAATACACACACTTTTTTCTGTTATATACCTGAAGTGCCACTGAATGCAGCACTCCATCTTTTAGCTTATAAGGCAGATTTCAAATTCAAAGATAATTTGTCATCTTAGTTCCAAGCTGTTACAATTCAAGTAGACTGTTACCTGGGCTTCCAGCTGCAGTTTAATATTTTTTCCTCCCTCAGAGTTCAGAATTTAGAGCTAAACTATGAGTTACATAGGCTAGAAGTCCTTTGGGATTTCACAAAGAGTTAGCTAACGTTTTGTCATTTTATGTTACATTACGTTATATCACCAGTTGCATGGAAATATGGGTAACATACTTCTACAAATGCAATCTATAGGTTTTTTTGATACATGAGAACTACTTGAAAATGGACAATGAAATTTTATCCTAGATGCCGGTACATTAACACCATATGCCAAAATCTATGTTCTTACATAGTTGAAGTAGGTAGATTCATGCAAAGCAATACAGTTTCTTGACATGTATACAGTTATGCAATTAACAATTAAATTACATCTTGTCATCTTTTAAATATTTTATTTCATTATTCTAGACAGCTTGCATAATATGAGGAAAATGTTAGGTTTATCCTAGCAGATGAAATTCTAAAGTGAAATGGGAGTGGGGATACTTGGCTGGGAATCAGCTGAGGTGGGCAACCTAAGCTCTCATATCAGACAGGGAGGAAAGCCTGTATGGCTTAAGGGTGAACCTTTAAACTGAAATGTACATCTCTGTATCTGCTCTGAGGATTTATGCCTCTGAGTGTGCCAATTTCTCTTCATTGCGTATCAGAGAATCTCAGATGTAGATGTTTATGATGGACATATGTAGATAAGGATGGTGTCTGTTAAGACGGAAGTATGGATTCCCTTTTATCGTATTGAGCAATATGGAGGAGGACGGGAAACTTATTTATTTGAATTTGTGCTGGCTTATATTGTTAGTGCATATTTAGATTTTCTCTTGTCTTTTTGGAGTGAAAGAGATATTTTACAGCTCAACCAAAAATGAAATGTTAATTCTTTTCTCCCTTCAATATTAATTCTTTTCTCCCTTACCCTGGCCTTATGTAAACTTTCATGAAAAAATATTGCTATTGATCTTTTGGACTTCTCCGGTTTAGGAAAAAGAAAATTGCAGGTCAGTATCGTAATGGTTTGAGAATATCTTATTTCATTTAATCATAGAATGGTATAGGTTGGAAACGACCTTAAAGATCATCTAGCTCCAACCCCCCTGCCATGAGCAGGGACACCTTCCACTAGACCAGGTTGCTCAAAGCCCCATCCAACCTGGCCTTGAACACTTCCAGGGAGGGGGCCTCCACAGCTTCTCTGGGCAACCTGTTCCAGTGTATGACCACCCTCACAGGAAATAATTTCTTCCTAATACCTAATCTAAATCTACTCTTGTACAGTTTGTAACCATTTCCCCTTGTTCTATTGCTACATGCCCTTGTAAAAATTCCCTCCTTAGCCTTCCTGTAGGTCCCCTTCAGGAACTGGAAGGTCACTGTAAGGTCTCCCTGGAGCCTTCTCTTCTCCAGGCTGAACAGCCCCAACTCTCTCAGCCTGTCCTCAAAGAAGAGGTGCTCCAGTCCTTTGATTATCCTGGTGGCCATTTTCTGGACTGTCTTCAGTAGATTCTATATCCTTGTGTTGGGGGCCTCAGAACTGGATGCAGTACTCCAGACGGGGTCTCAAGAGAGCAGAATCACTTCCCTTAACCTGCTGGCCACGCTTCTCCTGATGCAGCCCAGGATATGGTTGGCCTTCTCATCTGTGAGAGTGCATTGTCCGCTCATGTTGAGTTTCTCCTCCACCAGTACCCCCAAGTCCTTCTGCTCAGGGTTGCTCATGATCATTTTCCACCCAGCCTGTATCTGTGTTTGGGGTTGCCCCAACCCAGGTGCAGGACCTTGCATTTGGTCTTTTTGAACTTCATGAGGTTTGCACAGGCCCACCTCTCAAACCTGTCAAGGTCCCTCTGGTTGGCTTCCCTTCCCTTCAGCGCGTTGACCTAACCACACAGCTTGGTGTTGTCAGCAAACTTGCTGAGGGTGCACTAAGTCCCACTGTCCATGTCGCCAAAGATGTTGACCAGAGCCGGTCCCAACACTGACCTCCGAGGGATGCCACTCATCACTAGTCTCTACTTGGATATTGAACTGTTGACCACAACTCTTTGAGTGCAACCATCCAGCCAATTCCTTATCCACCAAGTGGTCCATCCATTTAGTCCATGCCCCTCCAAAATAGAGACAAGGTTATCTTGCAGAACAGTGCCAAATGCCTTGCACAAGTCCAAGTAGTTGACACCAGTTGCTCATTTTCATTTCCTGAAATCTCACACATTCCTGTGAGCCTGCAAACAGTCAGAAGCTACTGAAAAGCCTCATTTCCCGAACCAGTGTTACCCCTGCCTGTCTCGTGGCAGCATGTTCAGCAAACCAGTAGCCATAGGTCAGCTTTTCCCTCATGGATGAATGTCAAATAGGGTGGCAAACAATCTCTATGTAGCCACGTAACTGCCTCGTTGTTCTAAGCTTTTAATCCACAGGCTCCCTGTCTCCTAAAATATTCACCTGAGTCATAAGAAAGACTCACATATCAGACTGTGGCTCTGTGTGACTGTGGCTGAGCTGAGAGGGTTTCACTTTATAATCCAGAAAATCTTGCCCAGTCTCTACCACATGGAAGTACTTCACAGAACCAGAGCACGTCTGAGGTTGAAAGGCACATGGATCTGGAGATCATCTAGTCCCACTCCCTGCCCAAACAATGTTATCTAGAGCAGATGGGGTAGTTGCTCCCTAGTCCCTGTCTCAGAAAGGTCAATCTTTGCCTGGTGCGTTGATACATTGCAGAGCAATAAGGAAAGAAAGAAGTAAAAATATAAAAGCCCAATAAAAATAGTGTAAATATGTAGAGTTTCAAGTTTAAGATATGGCACAAATCTTTGAAAGCAAATATGATTAACCACTGGGAGAAAACACTGAGAGAAGTAGCACTGTCTTCATCTTTGAAGTCTTCACATCAAGGCTTCATGATCTTCTACTTAGCTAAATACAAGCTATTCATCTCAGAATAGAGGGAAATGGATTAAGTGTAGTGCCTGTGTTATTCAGAAGTTAGACCAGGTGATCTAATGATGCCTTGTGGCTTTAACTATCTGTTAAAGCCACTGAACTCTTGCTGATTTGGAGCCTTTAATACTCTCAATGCTCCGAAATTCCCCTAAGCTACAAAGAACATCACGCACACCATCCCTTATTCTTCCTTGCCTTGATGGAGGAAAAAAAAAGAAAAAGGAAAAAAGAAAAAGAAAAAGGTATGTTCTTCACATCTCTGAAAGAAAAAACATTCTATGAGGCAAAGGAAATAGTGATTAAGAACACCTGTACACTGCTAAGTGTTCCCTTGATCCACAGAAAAAAACCCTCCTTATTCTATATCCATTGGAATCTCTGACATGAGATAAAAGAGAGACTTTCAGCATTTTCATCATGTGTGTATAGCATAAGATGTGTTACAACAAGAAAGGGTACTAATGATACTATTAGGGGGAAAATGAGAATAAAATTATGGTCATTTTTTTCACAAGACTTTTTCTAAATACCACTCTTAGTTATGTTATGGAAAATACTGATGAATTCCAGACAGCTATCTTGCTTCTGGTTTAAGGCACTGAGATGAAAGCAAATGTGAAGTTTATATATTCAGTACATAATCTGTACACCTATACAAATCTGGTCTACAGTGAGTTGCTAATGCTCATATTATATTTCCTAATACACCTCTAGAGCTTTAAAATTCTTACCTCCTGTTGTTTGTGAGAGATACAATCTATCCTATCCTGGTATTCTATCAAATACGTAAAAATTTAATAATACAAATAATCTTTGCCAACAGCAATATGATTAATAGCCTGCTGTTTTCACATCCACAAAAAATATTTATTTTTTATTTAGTGAGGAGAACAATTACGATAGTGGAAGTTATTTCACTTCATTTTACTGTGGAGGAGTTGGATCTGAAATATTTAGTAGAGTTTGCTAACTGCAGCTCTCAAATAAATAGTGTTTATTGTCATCATTTGAATGAGTGAACAGTATTTGTATCAGATTTATCACTTAATGCTGCAATAAATAAGTATGCTCCCAGTCAGGTTCTTAATTCTGAAAATGGAAATGCTAATAAAGTTCTTGAAAAGCAGCAGTAGACCTTCTCCTGTTACCTTCTCCTTCACCAGAAATGCTCAGTTCCAAGTTTGTTTCTAATGTAAATTCTGCTTTCCCAGAACATGAAGGAAAAGCATATTATTTGCTGAAATTCACCATTTAAGCATGTAACACTGAAGTGGTACAAAACATTAATAAAAAGCATGTGGTTAGATGCTGAAATCTATAACATAATCAACTTTAGTGATAAAAGCCTAAGGTTAAAGCAGTCTAATCTTTAGCTAGAGGCTAGAAGAACACAATCAAGCTTCCAGGAAAGCCTCTTTTGACATTTAACAAATAGTAGGTATACTACAAAGCACAGTTTGACTTCTATGCACAATTAATCTATTCCAAAAAGGGTTTGAACAAAAAACTCCTGAAAATGTGATGATAATGGCAGGGGCCTTAAGAGTTAATAATGAGTTAATTAATTAACTGTTTAAAGTAGTGCATACATGTTATGACTGTGAATATGACTCAACAGAAAAGAGCTTGATAAATCTAATGGTAACAACAGAGTAGTTGTATTTTCTTTCCTATTCCTTACTATTATTTTTGTTGCTGTTGTTCTTATTTATAATAGATTTTCCGATGAGGACTGGGCATGAAAAATCCTAATGTGAAAAGCTGTTCCCAGAGCAGGTTTTCCCTTGGACTCAAACCACTGAGGTTTCCAGAGGGAGCAGGCTCCTGCCCACTGCCTAGAAAGGAAAATAATGGAAAGAAAGCCTACTTTATTCCACAATTACTACTGAAGCCTACACAGCTGTCGAATTCCCCAGCTCAGTAACAACTGGGTGGTTAAGTTTAGCACAAAGTCCTGAAAAGAAAAAGCTTTTCATGCAGGTAGGTTTAACTTCAAAGCATCAGCAAATTCAGAGCATTAAAAAAACCCAAGAGTAATGTTTTGGGGTTTTTTCCCTAATTTTTCACGTCACTTTGCTCTTGACTAAGCCACTGAAGTTGCCAGTCAAATGAAGCTTGAGACAGTTTTACTTTCTAGCACATTAGTGATGGAAATGAATGTCTTATTGGGAAAAATAACCAGTCTGAAATGTTGATTACAATATTTATCCTTTCACCAACAAAATAGGTGCTGTAAACTATATACAAATCTCCCTTCATTGTTAAATATAAATCAGTCATACAGAAATTTATAAAGAAGCTATCTGTTCTTTAACTTCTAATAGCCTTAGAAAGTGTTAACCTTCATGTGAACAGGCAGAAGTGGTTCATACAAATATCTGCAGCATGAGTGATGTAATCTCAAATGGGTAATAAAGGAATTCTGTGTTTCCTAAAGATGAATGGGATGGGAAGTATATGTTGCCTTTCACAGCTGATATACCATAGAGGGATGCACTGGAGTTCTTATGCAACTCAGTCTGAAAGATTTTATCCTGTTCTAAGACATTGTACACAAGCTCAAATAGTATTTTAGCACCTTCTGGGGCTGAGGAATCAGAGAAAAAAGTCTACTTTTCAAAATACGACATATCTAATGGGGAAATGAGGGGAAAATACCCTGCTAACATAGAATATATATTTTTCTTCTAATCAAGAAATGTATCTAAATCAGAGCTTACAGTCTGTCTCTCTCTCCCATTTTAAAATTCCAGCTCCCTTTGCCTCATTATAGCCTTTATATGTTTCTGGTACAGCTTAAAGAAACAGTACACAGTTTCTCTCCTCCCTCCAGTATCAATGCTCTGTGCCAAAAAAGTTTATTTGATGGGAAACCACAGATCCTAAGAGGAAACTTCCTCAGTGCACATCAAGACAGACAAAACAGTAAGTGCACTGGATTCACTTGTCCTGTGAATTGCCCAGAGGTGAACAATTCCCTTCAGTGACCTGCCTTCCCTGCAGTAGGGCTGCTTTATGCAGGTGCCGAAGGCATGGGGATTCACAGCACTATAGACCTTATGCTAGTAAACACTTGCATTATCTAAAAAGACTAATTCAAAGAATAATATCCCCTGCAGTTAATCATAGAAACTTTGCAAGAAAAAAAATGCAGACTGAGCAGCCAATTGCCATGACTGACATATTTTCAGAATGCTGCAGCACTCAACTGATTCTTGTAGTAGAATAAAATGATTTTGCTGGTTTGACACTGTCTGGCTTAAGCTAGTAGAAATATTTTAGTGTTGTCACCATTAGTGTATGAGATCTACCTACCACCTCCTCTTTTTGCCAACAGCAGAAATGTTGAATTTTTTTGTTTGTTTCTTCGTAGCAAGAGACAATTGAAACATTTCTGAAATTATGTAATATTTTACAATTTCTCTTGCATATCAAGGAAGACTGCATGAAGGGCAACAGATGGTTTGTAGATCTTAACATGGCCCAGATGATACTCAATAGCCCATTGATATTTTTATTTTCTTTAAATCTATGTTATGCCTTCCCTTTCTGTGTTTCTTGTCTCAATGATTAAGGTCAGCCACTTTTCAGCTCCAAAGGCTCAAAGCAATGTTTTTACTATTGTGCAGTTAATATTTGGGTTTTCTCAGTTCATTGACCTTGGTTTTTTTTGGGTTTGAGTTCACTAATAACACTCCCCCTGCCACAGCAGACTGGACATAATGAGTAGGTCTGTGCACAAAATCTATTTCTTCTATCTAGGAGATATGCAGACATTCTTTTTGTTGGTTTGTATCCAGAATAAATTTCTCCTAACAGATATTAATTGCCAGAAATTTTAGCCCATATTGAGAAATCTCAGTGAAGTCAGATTATCCCTTTAAGAAATCTCAAATTTTGAAACCGAAAATAACAAATCCCTTGGGAAAAAGAAGAGTTCCTTTGGTGTTTACACTACTGCATACCTGAAGTAACCTACAATGTCTTTCTCAGTTCTGACAAGTAGTTACAGAAAATACTACAGCAAGATTGAACACCATTGACTGACCTTATCACTGCAAATTTAACTTTCCACAAAGAGAGTAAACAACCTCCTGGACACTTCCTTAACATACATGAGATGTCCAAGCAGCGAGGTGATCATCAGATGACAGACATAGGTAACCTAGAAGAGCATATGTCATTTTACTTTTCTAATTTTTAGTTAGATAATAATAATACTTTCAGTTTCAGATGTATCTTATGTTTGTTTATTTTTCCTGAGAGCATTTCTCTAGGAAGCCTCCCAGAAACATCTATCTTTAAAGGATATGAAACAGGCGAAAATCAAAATCAGGGTCAATTTAAAAGTCACCAGTGCTCAGTGTGACAATCTCCAACATATCAGTCACACTTCAAGATTATTGTCTTAGCATAAAATAGCTTACAGGGAGAAAAAAAACGTTCACATGAGATTTTACTAAAGTTAGCCTGGTGTTCTGTGAGACTGATGGTTAGACAGTCTGGCATCTGTCGATTGTTCTGTCACTTCAGTGCATGAAATCAATTTGCTTGCAAGCAGTCCGTATTTCATTAGCATTATAAGTACTACAAGAAAATAATTAGCTTCTAATGCACTGTATAGATAAACCACTGGAGCAGAAGTGATCAATAAAACCGTCAACAGCAAATAATTTGGTCCCATTTTATAAATGCAGTTTGAATTCATGTACTTTCCAATCTCAAGTTTATCTGCACATCATGAGAGTAATTTCATGTCATGCTACAAGTTTCATCACAATGACACAGATCACATATCTGCAATATATTTGACAAAAGCCACCAGTTATCCAAATCAGTAGGTGTCAAGGGCGACCTCCTTCCCTACCTAC
>NW_010336293.1:2996-72884 GCF_000700745.2 Antrostomus carolinensis | reverse complement strand
GCTCAGCTTTTCTGCTCCATTGTGGAGTCCTTCATGCTCTCTACACGTGGGTCTCTGCTTCGCTGTTGGACCTCCATGGGCTGCAGGGACCTCCTTTGCCTTCTCCTACTCCATGTACCCAGTTGAACTGGGTGTCTGAGGTTCTCTGTCTTCCCCCTCTTCCTCCTGGCAACAAAGCTCTCTTTGTTTTGGCCGATGCTTGTCTTTTGTTCAGGTCCATGGCCTCTCCTCCAGGTTCTCTCCACCTTCTTTTCAAGACAGTCCTTCCCCTCACAAATATGGATTCGCAGAGGTGTTTCTCTAGTGCTAATTGGCTCAGCCTGGGCTGGGAGGGGTATGTCTTGGGAGCCAGGGGAGCTTTGAAGCTTATCACAGGGTGGCCTCTTCCCCCACTACCAACCCCCCCAACACACACACACACACGACCCAACACAATGAGCAATAAAGATATTTTAAAATCTGACAGAAAATTATAATAGGGATTTTTTTTTTTTTTACTTTAAATACTACATAATCATAAACAGTTTAAAATTGTAATTCCGTCACAATAACATTTGCCTTAGATTCACAGTAGTCTAAGTATAAAACAGCTTATGGAGCTATCTCAATTCACCTTGTGTCTTATGCCTGTTGTAGCTTCAATTTTTACCGCTAGAAAAAGTCATTCTGATAATTAGTAGTGATCTGGCATGCTTTATCAGCAATTTTGGCATCTATTTGCTCTACTGAGGTTAATGAGACAAAGTGAAAACTTTTCATATGTGCAAGTGTTTTTTACTGTGACAAAATGCCTTTGTATGCAGTTATACAGATCATACAGAACTTTGAATAACATATATCTGAAAGTATATAATTTATACTAGATACCATCTAGAGGCATGATGGTGAACCAAAGCAATCTCCTCTTCCTTGCATACTCATTCCTTCTTTCAACAGCTGAGTGACAAAAGGATTTCAGAAAGCCTGTAAGGCCATTTGACATCCAGGTTATAAAAATATTCAGGGAGGACAAGGTCATTGCAGAGAAAACAGTCTCTATATCCCTTCCTCTTCAGGGAAGAAGAAACTGAAGAAAGTCTCATATTAAAATCCTTCACAGAGGTATTAGGGAAGGAGGGCATATATAGCTTGGTCTGAAATAGACCTTGGTTCCTGAAGACCATAGGTAGCAAATGTGAAAATAAACTTTAAAAAGGGTTCTAGAAAAGGTCAGGGAAACTGTAGGTCTGTAAACTCAGTGTCTTCACGAGGCAAAACCTGAAGCTGTAAGAATAGAGAATGGGATAAACACATCCTATTTTGAAAGAAGTAAAGGGAAATCTTTCCTTAAAAAAGTCTTGAAGTTGTCTGAAGGCATCAAAAAACACATGGATGAGTCTGATTTAATTTATAGCTGTACTTGGATTTCTAGCAGGCCTTTGAAAGAGTCTTTTGCCCAAACCTTTGCAGTGAACTGAGTAGCTGGGAGGAATGCGTGGATAAATAGTTCCTTAAAAGACAAGGAACAGAAGGTAGGAGTGAATGGTAGGTTCTTATATTCAGACTTAAAGAACAGAACAAGTGTGGAAGCTTGGAAAATGTATCTTCCCTGGACAAATAACTCCATTTGTTTAGTCATTGCTCCCAGCTAGTTTAAGAGTAATAGCCTATTCCTAATGATGCTGTGTAGTATTTTAGGTATGTACAAAGTATAACCACATGCTGCTATATAGAGATTGTCACTAGTATTGGTATGAATGCAAGATACTGTGCTAACTTTTGAGGTGTTAGTCAGAATATGTCCCCACAAACCATGTGATTTAGAAAAAACTAGTTCAGGGTGTCCTGCATACTTCACACTAAGACTTTGGAATAGAAAGCCTGACCCTGAGTAGTGACATCTTGGCAGTTTTGAGGCATGAAGGAGAGAAAATTACATCTTTTGTGTAAAGATGGAGTGAGTTGGCAGCAGCAGCATGAAGAGGTTTTAATATTTACTTCATTCCATCCTGAATGTAAACCAAATTAAGTACTTTCTTTGTCCTGACTTGCTGACTCTTGATAGAATTTGCCTGAAACCAGAAAATTGAACTTTAAGGTTTCCTGAGAGTGAATTTTCCTGTTAGATGCCTTCCACTTAAGAATTAACTGAAATGCTGATTGGAGATCTGAATATAGTTCAAAATGATAACAAGGTTCTTAAAAAACATTACAAACACATATAAGAGTATCATTGTAAAAAACTTGGGCTCTGAGGACATTCTGGAATCAGTTTGATCCAGTTCTATAGGTCGTCACTGTCCTTGGTTATACACTCCTTAGTTATTCTCCCTCCTGCTCCGTGTCATTCTTCACAAAGTACATAGCTAAAGACCACTGCTTCCTAGCATAGGATGCCAAATTATGAAAAATGAACTTGATAAAAGTTTGCCACTATCATCACGTAAGCAGAACAAATACTTGAGGAATGTTTCCTATTAAAAAGCTTATCTAGTTCATTATGAATTCTGACAGAGAAAAATATTACCTAAGAAAAATCTTCTTATATAAATCATAATTTAAGTTAGAGATCATGAAAAATACAGTTTCAAAATGTCTAATTACTGTTGCCTGTCAATTAGATTAAAAGATGTATTAATTACCAACAGTTTTAAATGCGACAGAAAAATTATATTGAATATATGTTCTTACAGTAATTTATTCATGTAATGCTAAAGTGTCCGTTGATTTTAATTTCATTATATATGGATAACTGCGAGTATGTAGCATATGTAATATGCAGTGCAGTTACACAAAATATAAACTACAGCATTTGGGGAAGAAAACTGAAATCATCATTATGGTTTTGAGGGTAATCTCATTTCCAGTTAAGCATGCCAGATGTTAGTATGTTAATAAAGAGCACGTATGTGATTATCAGTTCGTTTATCTGTTTGTCCTGCCTTCTCCTGGTAGCTTTTGAACCTATTGATTAATTTCTGTAAAACTTGCCAGAAGGAGAGATGTTTAGAGATATATAATATATAAAGAAATTCCATGAAGACTGATAGATAAGAATATGAAATAAAATTCATGAAGACTGTTCAATAGTACAGGAGAAGAGACACTCCTGCTGAGGGAAAGGAAGGAGAAATCTGCTGTTACACATTTAAATTGGCAGTGTATTGTTGGTCCTGTAAGTAAATAGACTTATGTTACAGATCTTAGTCTTTTTTTCTTTTAAAGAGTGAGACAGATTAATTTCTTGGAAAAGACTGAGGATACCTCAAAAATCAGACATGAGACTATTTCTGTAATATATCAAAGACTGATGTGTTACCACATAGATTTATTTTTTTAAGTAAACTTTAAATTTTATGGTATTATATGTTTTGTTTTTTTTTGTTTTTTGTTTTTTGTTTTTTTTTGTATAGCACACTAGTACTCATTCCTATATCAGATCCAGGACCTAAAAATTAATTTCAGTGTTTTTTAGATGGATGAGAGTATCCGTTTAAAATTCTGCTTCCAAAATTCAAGCCAAACCCAAAGTTACTGTTAGTTTTTACCTAAATATATTTCTGAATATGTCTGAATTTTTGTTTTTGTTTGTTTGTTCAATTAATTGTATATTCAAATGTGTTTGAGTGATTTTAGTAGTAAAGAAATAAAATTATCCCAGGTGTGCATACAAACAAAAAGACCTCTCTGCAGGAGGAAAGGGAGTGGAGTGGCTGACGAGTTCCTTCTGAACAAAGAATGTGTAAGTTCCCCTCTGGCAAAAAAAAAAATATTAGATTCAAAATATGAAGTGTCATTATTTCATGACTCTTAATTCACAAAATCAATCTTATTGATTATTTATATTACACAGAAGTGATCTAAAGGGACCATAAGTCTGATTCTTGTTTCTTGTGTATTTTTCCTGGTTTTGATTCAAGAGCTAACAGTTTATGATCTGTTTTCATGTACACTGGCATATAGATAGGCTCTGTGTAAGTGCAGAGCTGAATAAAATAAATCCAGTCATTGCACAGAACAGCCTGGAGCTATGAGAAACTTTAATCTGTAACAAAGATACAAAGAAAATCACATCAAAGAACATAAATACTACAGAAATGGAATATCATGCTGGTGTCCACAATGCTCTGATTGAAAAGCCACAAACAGAATTACACATACAAATTAGAAGACAGTGTCACAACTTCCTGGCTTGTAAAATTACATCAATTCCCTTCCACAAAGGGACTTTTTACCAAGTTTATTTTAGCACTAAAAATATGGAGCAATTTGCTGATGTCTAGAATAATGAGTAAAACTCAAACTCTTCTTTTTTTTTTTTGTTGTTGTTGATTCTCAGTTATTCCGGGTAAATCTTAGGTTGTTGAGTTTTTCTTCTTTTTCTTTTTTTTTTTAATTGGGTCATTTCTTGCAAAATTGCAATTTGTTTTTCTACTTACTTAACTTTCTGAAAAATGTTTGAGATTCTGCATGATATAGACAGAGGTTCTGAGGATACTGGAGTTTCCTGTTTCTTCTCTTCATCTCTACTATGTTCTCATTGTGGCCTTCATGAGTATTTGAGGGTTTAAATACATTTTACTTTTCACAGTATTAAAAATAATGTTGCAGTAATTAAGTAAACTTATTTTTACTCTTAATTCCTAAGGAAGTAAGTCTGCAATTGCCTGTATTCTGTCTGTACTTCAACCTGTCATGTTCTGTTTCCAAATAACTTTAATTCCTGAACTTTTATCATCAGCTCTGAAACAGAAATAGAAATCTGAAAGACTTCTGCATTTTTTTATGAACGACAGAAGCTTTCATGATAGAGACCCCAACCTAGTGATCTCACTAAAGCAAATATAGCAAAAGACCATTTCCACCATGTAGCAGCAGCTGGTGAGCCAGACACCACTTGGTCACTAGTTTTAGGGATATAGCTATAACAATCTTTGGCCTGTTTGAGGAGTTGGAAGTATTTTATGAGTAAGGAAATAAATGGGTGAAAGGATACAAATCCATAGGAATAAAGACTTCATTAATTTTGCTGCTCCCTAAGCTGCTTTTTTTTTTTTTTTTTTTTTTTTTTTTTAAAGTAGTGGTTGCCATATGGTCCAACTGTCTCCTGTTTTAAATTCTGTCATGCTTTTTGTTAGCTATCACATAGCTATGGTTATTACTGGCACTGAACTGAATTAAAACCTTGGAACTCTTGACTTTGGACCTCGCTAGGTCTGGAATTGTGAAAGAAAACAAGTCAACATCATATGACTGACCAGAGCTCCATGGGCAAATGTTGCATGGAATAGCTGGAGAACCTTCTGAACACATGTGCTAAAATAATAGTATTTGGCATAGTGCATGGTGACAATGCAAGTGACTAATTTACATGGTGGCTAAGCACTTCCTTTTTAAGTGCTGCTTTTCTTTTAAATGTACTCTGTGTTGTTCTTTCTATCTGAATTTTGTCTGAGTCTAAAACTGTGCACATTTCAAACACAATTTTTTTTCCTAGCTTGGCTAGTCACACCACAAACCATCAAATGAAAGATCAGATGAGGAGAGAGACTATTCATCTTTGCAGAGCTAAAAAATTTGCACCTTGGCAGTGACACAAGAATTATTTTTTCTCCCATTAATTTCCATGCAGATGTTATAAATTATAGCCTTTCTTGACCACTCCTCAGCTTCCATTTCCTCAGCTTTCTTATCCATAAGAAAAATGGAATCTAACTATTAAAAAATTTATTAATTGTTTGTGTTGGGGAGGGTTTGGTAAAAATTCTGTTCATGCAAGAATTGCAAGAAGGATCTGTACAATACCTAAGAGGAAAGATGTGAAAAAAATAAATCATAAACTGGAGGCTTTCCACATAGGGAAACTCTGTAGAGAACTCTGATTTTTATATTCAATATTTGAACAACAGTTACTAAGATATTTAACAAATGATTTATGCTTCAGTTCCAAATCAGCAGCCTATATAATGATTGTTTTATTTTCATACAGCATAGTACTTCATTTTATACATATACGTTTTTTAAGCGGCTTTCATCAGTTGAGCTTGGAAGATGCACCATTACTGTGTAATCTGTATAATATATATATATTTTTTTTAGCAACTTTGTGAACTTTAGTAGTCTCTTGAGAAATTAGTCATAGCTACTTAACTTTGTCTTCATTTGCTTTTAAATACAGTCTGTTTTGATAGTTGAGCACTAGACATCAGATTACTTTATATTCACTGATACTGAAAAATACATGTGACTGAATGTAAAAATACAATTTAGAAAATGCCCCATTGCCTGGAAGTGCATACAGTTTTCTGTAGGTCAAGAGAGACGGAAGAGAGATCAGGCATAATAATGTTCTTTAAGTGACTAGAGGTACAAGCTGGTACTTTGAGTACCTAGAAATACTTCCCGGTGGTATCTCGGTGTTCCTTGTATTAATTTTTAACTCTTATTTAGATCACTTTCTGTAGACATTGAAATTTTTTATTGATTAAGCAGAAACTTCACTACAGTGTACACTTAATGGATACATATAAAGAGTGCAGATGGCACAGGAGATGGACTTGCCTCCACTGACTGTACAGAGAGATTAGAACTTCTGCTGTGTAGCTCAGTGTTTCCATTTGGTGAATTGAGTGGGAGCTTACTAGAGTTTTTGTATATTGTGGATGTTTTGTTTGGTTTTGTTTTTTTCCATACCGCATCTATTTGTAAAGGAGAGAAACTATGTTCATGCAACACTGTCTTTGAGGTCACCCTCATCTTTTTCTGCTGTTGAGTTACCATCGTTACTTACACCCTTTTCCACGGCTCAGGCTTGTCCTCTTTGGCAGAAGCCCTAACCATGTTGTACAGTCTATTCAGAAGCCCCTTAATTCTCTTATAGAAATTCTTGGCTACAATTTTATCTGCAGAGATCAGAGCTCTTACAGCAAGATGCAGAGTTTCTTACCAGAAAATCTTCCACATCTTCTATTATCCAACGTTCATCTCGGGGGAAAAAGAAGCAGGGATGGGGAGAAAAAGAAAAGAAGTCAAAGAGAAAGAGCTACAAAGTCCTAGCCTAGAGAAATGACAAGGGGGAACACTGGTCTGACTCAGGATTTCATTCCAAGTGCTTTGGTCCAGGTAGGATTCACAACATGAGGTCTACTCAGAGCAGATGCCTGAACAGGAGGAACTTTTTGTGCAATTGCTGATTGGAGTGAGTACTGATTAGAGTACTTGTTTAGAAAGTGGGAAACACAGTTAATTTTTTTGGACTGAGGAAAACTGTTCCTTCTAAGAGAATGCCTATGAGACTTGAGAGCAAACCTGGGATGGAGCTTGTCTCTAGCTCATGTTGAAACTGGATGGCAGTTCAGAAGAAAATGCAAGACTTAGAAAAAGTGAATACTCAGCAAGAAGTATATATGTTGTTTGTTTAGTAATGTTAATTGCATTTTCCATTGAGCAGTCTATTGACAATATATATTTTACTCTATAACTCTTCAGTGGCGAATACAGAAATATTCACTCAAGCTGGGCTGTGTATAGGCAAAAAATCTGTTGGTCTGAGTTAGAAACCAGTTCATCCATTTATTGGAAATTTTTTGCTAAGTTAATACCCTAGTGATATATTCCTGAATGAACTCCATGCTAGCCAAAAGAATTACTGATGTTTTGAACACAGTTTCTATCTACATCTTCACATATACACTTACATGTTACATCTGCACTAAATATGGCAATAGCTGAGATATCTGAGTTGGCTTTGAACAGACTAATTCAGGTACTGGAAGCTAGCACAGAGCTTCATGTGAGCTGAATTATCCCATTGAGAATCTGAAAAGCCTGGTTAATTAGCTTCCTTGCCTGTCAGTCACTTGTTTCCATCTATTTTCTCACTTCAGCTAGTTCAGTCATAAAACTGTAATCTGTTTTTCTGTGGCTGTGAAAATGATACTCATAATTTACTCCTCCATCTCCCTATCACAGTATACTTTTTATTATTTTGATTGGTTACATTTCTGAAGTTTTGTTTTAAATAATCTATAACTTTATGAAACTGGACAGTACATTTACTAAGTTTGTGTTCGGCTTTTCAACAATGATCTGTACATAGAGATTATGACAGCACACCGTTGATTTCAGTTCAAATCAGTGTTCATTTTGTTACTAAACTTTCCCACTGTATGTCTGAGAATTTTCTATGCCCAGCAATCTTTATTTTCAGGTATTTGTTCTCATTTCATAATTTAATTTCAAAAACCAGTGGTGATTGCCAGTTGGAACACCCTATCCCTGCACTGTAATCTCTCATGCATGATCTTTGTTCACTGATCCATGTCTGCTAAGAATACTGTGATATTGCTGACATCAAAGCAGAATCAAGCAGTTGTGATTTACAAATAAAATATATTTTGAGTTCAAATGTTTTTCTGTACACCACCATTGCTTATGGTTTTTTAAATTATTGGCTGTTGTGAAATGTTTCATTTAAACTATTCCTTATCCCTCTACTTCATAAAATAGGTTCTTTGGAGAAAGTGAGAAATTGATTCTTTTCTCCTTGTTTTTACATTTATGTATTTTGGAAAATTTTAAGAACTCAGATGTTGCTTTTAGAAACATTATAATGCCATGATCTTAAAGTTTTATTTTGGAAAGAAAAAAAAGTTTTATCAAACTGAAAACATCAATCCTTTTTGTGGCAAAGGTTTCTGCTTTTAGCTTTTTGAAAGCATGAGAGGTGAGATGTCAGATGTGTCACAGATGGAGGAACAGGTATTGCCTGTAATGATGTTATAATTTATGAGGAAAATAAATGCATTTCTTTAAAACTCTCATTTTAGAGTGTGCATTTATAAAAGGAGCATTAAAACTTCTTGTATTTTTTGTGAATAAAATTTATTCCTCAAGGAGATGGATTTCTGTTAATAGGACAATTTATCCTTTTTCTCTGAACCAGTGTAGCATACTTTCCAACTTTTTTTCTGATATCTCTGGTTCTTTTGCTACTGACAGTCCACAAAGGATTGTCTGGTCCATAGGTACACCAACCATGAATGTTCACTGTGGAAATCTATCATAAACTTCATGATTAAATTAACTGTGGAGAATTAATGGAATTTTAGTTGCCTTTTTTCCACCTTCCCTTCCAGACCACAAGCACTAGGACATTATGTAGTACTTGTAATCCAGACTATATGATATAGTAGGACCTTACAGATAGAGACCACTTCTGATCAGCAACTTTGATTCCCTTTCAATATTATCTTTTTTTTTATTGAATTCAGAATTGGTTTCATTACTCTACTGAATTTCTACTGCGCTGAGTGAGCTAGGATGGTTAAATGTGTCTCTTTTTGCAGTAATAAAGTGGGGACAGGTAAAAATGCTAGTATCACCCCACAGTATTCTGCCCTTTTTGAAGTTCAAGCACAAGAGAGGTCTGCCTGTCTTATCATCATAGAATTATAGAATGGTACAGGCTGGAAGGGGCTTTAAAGATCATCTAGTTCCACCCCCCCTGCCATGCGCAGAGACACCTTCCACTAGACCAGGTTGCTCAAAACCTCCTCCAACCTGACCTTAAACACTTCCAGGGAGGGGGCATCCACAGCTTCTCTGGGCAACCTGTTCCAGTGTCTGACCACCATCACAGTCAACAATTTCCTCCTAATATCTAATCTAAATTTATCCTTGTCCAGTATAAAGTCATTACCCCTCATCCTATCACTACCTGCCCTTGTAAAAAGTCCCTCCCCAGCCTTCCCATAGCCCCTCTTCAGGAACTGGAAGGCCTCTAGAAGGTCTCTCAATAGTCTTCTCTTCTACAGGCTGAACAGCCCCAACTCTTTCAGCCTGTCCTCATAGGAGAAGTGCTCCAGGCCTCTGATCATCCTTGTGGCCCTCTTCTGGACTCATTCCAGTAGGTCCATGTCCTTCTTCTGCTGGGGACCCAAGAACTGGATGCAGTACTGCAGGTGGGGTCTCAGGAGAGCAGAGTAGATGGGCAGAATCACCTGCCTCGACCTGCTGGCCATGCTTCTGTTGATGCAGCCCAGAATACAGTTGGGCTTCTGGGCTGTGAGTGTGCATTGCTGGCTCATGTTGAGCTTCTCATCCACCAATACTCCTGAGTCTTTCTCCTCAGGGCTGCTCCCAATCCCTTTTCTGCCCAGCCTCTATATGTGCTTGGGAATGCCCCACACAGGTGCAGGATCTTGCACTTGGCCTTGTTGAACTTCATGAGGTTTGCACAGGCCCACCTCTCAAGCCTGTCAAGGTCCCTCTGGATGGCATCATGTCCCTCCAGCGTGTCAGCCACACCACACAGATTAGAGTCGTCGGCAAACTTGCTGAGGGTGCACTCAATCCCACTGTCCATGTCTCCAACAAAGATGTTAAACAGCTCTCCTCTTTTTACTTCCTCTGAAATGTCCCAGACAGATAATAAATAAAACTGGATTCTGTAAGTGAACTTACTTCTCATGTTCATGTGTTGTTGTGTACACTGAATATCTGATGCTGTAAGTTTAACCCTACATTTTATAGATTAAGTTTTTTAGTTTAGGCAGATGCAGTGTTTCAGTAGTAGTAAAAGTATATTCTAGTAGAGAGATGTCAGATCTCACTACTTAAACGTTGCTTCCCATCACCAAGGTTAATATTTATAGCTGACTGAGAGATAGTAATGGGTCAGGGTGAGACAAAATGCAAATCAGGCTGTTGATGTAGGTGATTCTTTTCACAGAAAGAAAATTAAGAAAATGTCTTACCAAAAAAGTGTGGCAATAACATGGCTTCCTATGTTCTTAGGCACCATAGCTATTGTTTTACATCAGGACATCATGATCCCACCTAATTAATACTCAGCTGTGGGCATATAACGTGAGCTGAATTCCTTTTTCAGAAAATGTTTACCTCATTGAATAGGCAAACATATTGTTCATTGTTGTTCTCATTTAATCCTAAATGAAAATGTGGTTATTGCTTGGGATTTTGCCACTGATTGTGAAAGCTTTTGGAAAGGTCAACCTTTGCTAGAAATCAAACACAATCAAAATATATAACTGCAGTAATTTTTCATTTCAGGTTGGGACTGTGGTCTGTTAATTTATTTATATAAATTCCTTGACACTTTTTTTTTTTTTTTTAACCCCCTAGATATTGGCAAATGTAATAATTTTTATCTGCGGAAACTTGGCAGGAGCATACCACAAACACCTCATGGAACTTGCACTGCAACAGACGTATCAGGACACATGCAACTGCATCAAATCCCGTATCAAGTTAGAATTTGAGAAGAGGCAACAGGTAAAGTCACACCCATATTTTGCTGTTTTCACACTATCTCTCTATTCATCACTATATAATTCAGTTTGCTAATGCAAAACCACTTATTGAATTACTGATAGTTACTTAATGAAACATGGAAAGTCTTTTGAACAGGGTGGTGCACAGTTTCCATATGCATATAAGGTATTATAATTATTTGTTTTGTAAAATACATGTTTTCTTTAATTTGTTCTATGAAAATATTTTATGATAAAGAAAGTTGAAAATGCTATATAGAATGTTTTTGCGTACTATTTTGCTGTCCTCATGGAATGAGCTATGAGGTAGAGAGGTGCACTTTGGGAACTGTCAGTTCTTCATGCCCAAGACCAATACTGCAAAATCACTGAGAAGATATCACTGTACTGTTTTTGAAAAATGTTTGACACTATGATACTGATGAATCACGTGATATAGTTTTAGGGGTCACGTATGTTAAGAGGAGCTAGGGGAATTGCATAATGAGACTATCTGTCATTTATTGTAGCAGCTGAATAAAAGGCTTCTCTGACTGCTTTATATAGTTCTTTTTCTCTTTGCAAATCCTGTACAGTGCCTATCATCCTGACAGATAGGTGCTTCATTTGAGAGAATTTGAAATACAAATTAGTTCATCAAGTAGTAAAGAAGATAGATGTATTTTGCTTTGAAGGTCACCAGACTCAAACTTCTATGAACTGTTAGGAGTCAGAGAATAGAGCCTTCACTGACACATTTCTGTTGTCAAAAAAGGTGCATGGAGATGTACACCTCCTATGTCTCAGCTGACCTTAACTGTCATGTCTGTTTTACAAATATCTGGCATCATTTTAAATGACGGTTTACAAGATCCATCACCAACACTTTTTTTTGCAGAAAAAGCAAACTTTAACAGGTGATGTGTGTTCAGAAGGCTAGCCTTACTCTGCTGGGCACTTGAGTTGCATACTGGCTGAAGATGCTGCAGAACCTTTAAGGTAGTCTTAAGGAGAACATTTTACATTAAAGGCAGACTTTGACGATTAGGTGCTAAATCTGTGTAAGGTACTATTGCAGGCGAGGTTGTGTAAGAGCAGTCATAGTTTATACGTTTCTACTTCTGCCTCAATGAGCTGTGTGCTGTGAATTAGTAGACATTGTATCTGATAGTACACAATGCACATTTTACTATCTGTTGAGAATATAGGTGAGAGTATCTCCAAATTAGTTCCAGTGAGACAGCTTTTGAGTGCAGAGCAACCAATGCTAAGTATCTGGGAGCATTAGTACTCCAGATTTGACAGTTTCTAATGATGTGGGTCTGACGTGATGGCTTCTAGGCTCATAGTGACTTTGTAGAAGATGGTGAACACTGTTCTCTGTGCTTATACCTCAGCTGCCAGAAGGATGTATGCACACCATAATCAAAGAGCGTAATTCATAGCAAACATCAAGGTCTCCCTTATTCAGGAGAGACCAGAGCTCTTAGCTTCCTGGGCACAGTTGTAAGGACCCAGATTTCTACCACTGGTTGCTTTTTCCTACAGGCATAGGAAATGCATTGGTGTATCTACCAGAATCAGGAGGGTGTGTTTCTGGACACTGTCAGTAGTTGAACTCAAAGGGGTAAGGATGCTGCTTGTAGAAGTCAGTAGTTAGAAAAGACATAGTGCTAGCTGGTGGTTTCCGTAAATGTGTATTATTAGCTAAACACTACTAATTTCTATGGAAAAACATAAGTAACTTTTGTTTCCTGGTACTTCTGAAGATCTTGCAAAAATGGTTGAGAACCTTACAATAGATAGAAGCAAAAATATCTGGAATTCTGTGCCAGATGCTTCCTCTTTGTGGTTTGTTAAGAGTTGTGTTTCTAATATGCTGGAACCCAGCAAACTGGAAAGCAGCAACAACTATCTTTCATTAATAAATTGTAGTGGTGTTATAATGAACGACATTTTATGTAATTTGTTACATATCTCTCTCTAGATATATAAGTATGTGTTGTCATGTTTAAGTTTAAATAGAAATAAATATATCAAATTAGTTAAGATGTCTGCACATCTCTAAGTAGTATATTTTAGGTCTGGATTAATAACAGATGGATCAATATCGCATTGAATGGAAGCAAGTGAAGTGTTCTGTGAATGTTAATGATCTTTTTGACCTCTGATGAACAATTAGGTCATCAGATCTTCTTATGTAGATTTATTTAGCCTTTATCCTCTCAATTCCATAATATGTCCTTGTGTCACAGTTTTTCCAACCAAAAAGACAAGGAGGTGCACATCTTTATTATCACAGTTATAAATGCTAGATATTTAAATGTGAAAAGGTAAATGAGGATTAATTTGATAAGTTGTTGGTTTTGGTTTGGTTTTGTTTTATTTTTATCTTTGGTTTTCTTTTTCCCCAGGGTTAACATACTTCTTTATTTCCAAACTTTAGTTCAGAAATGGATGTTCTTTAGTCTGTTTTTTAATACTGCTTGTTTTGACGAGAAGATACAGAAGATCATCCACATTGTTAGTATTCAGGGAGCAAGTCAGTCAAATTGCTGGCTATTTTTAGAAGATTGGGATACATTGAAACAGGAGGAGCAGGTGCATTTTAAAAAACATAGAGTTTGATCAAAGCCTTTATTAGCCTGTGAAAGGTTGTAGCATGACCCTTGATTCTACATCTCTTTAACAAGAAAAATTTAATTTACTTCAGTGAGAAGTAACACAAGCTACTTTTATACAAGTGCAGAGTGTAGGATGTGCTTCTAAATGCTTAAGAGCTCTAGATCAAATTTGCAAATTTGTCCAGGTCATGGACATAATGTATTTTATAATTGTTTATGAAAGTGGTACGATTTATGTTCCAAACTATTCCATGGATTTCTTCTTATTTTGTTTAAGAGTAGGCTCATAAAAATGTAGCCAGTTGTTTTGCAGTTGGGGTTTTTTTGTGTGTCTTTGAATAGCTCTTTGAATAGCCTTTTTGAGAATATAATTTTGATTGTATCAATTGCTAAGTATATTGAATTGCCACTCAGTAATTATGCCAGAGAACTCAAGAGAAACACCAAATTCATTGTTTTCAACTGAGACCAGTGTACATTAGTATCTGGTGAAATAGGGGTGTGCGTATATATACAGAGGTACAAGTTAGACATATTGTAACCAAACCACTATGTATTTCTGTTAGGGCATGACAAAGGCTGGCTGCTCCCAAAGGGATGGGAAGCCATGGGTGATGACACCTCCCAGCATGGCAGGGACCTCACCAGCTGGATCCTTGTCCCACAGCACAGGGTGAGCTGGGAAAGCCTAGTTGCTGGCAGCCAGAGTTGAGCAAGAGTCCAGAACACCAGCCAAGTTTGTGGTGATGAGGCAGGTCTGAGGGCAAGCCAGGAGGTCAATCCACAGCTCAGGGTCAGGTCCAGCAATTGCTAGGCAGGTTTGACATGAAGCCAGGAAGTCAGTCCATGGGCCAGGACCAACAGGGTCCAGAGCAAGCACCTACAGCACAGCTCAGGCAGAGGCTGAGCTGAAATGGGGCTCCCGGGCCATCGGCAGAGGCTGAGGGCAGAGGCCTAGGTGAGGTTGGTCAAGGCCAGTAAGGCCAGTCGGTGCCCCAAGGGCCTTTACAATTTAATATGATTTATTGCATAGGAGTCATACTTGAGCTTGTATTGGGTTTGCACTGTATAGTTTGTTTGCTTGCAGATGTAGATATGTAGGTGTTTATGAACATTCCAAACCACACCTTTATGAACTGTGGTTTCATAGGGCTGTGTTTGATAATACTGAACACTTTGGATTTTATTTCCATTACTTTGTTGTGAGAGTCACTTTTAAACTCCTGTAGTAAAAGGCAGAATTTTGAATGCCCACCTTGGTGTTTCTCACACAACTTTTCTGTCTTTTCAGTGTATATAAAAGAGAAACGTGAAACTATTCTGACCTCTATTAATTTGCAGCCTTATTTCAAGATCTGTATTTAAAATAGCCTCTCGTAACATTATTTATCTCACTGATACAGCCTGGCTGACAGTTTGTAGAGGTAATGACTCACTAACACTGGGTGCAAGATCTTAATGCTGACAAGCAGTCAGAGTAATTGCTCTTCTCTCTCTCTTCTGCTGCTTTGCATCATGAGACATAAGAATATACACTGAGAAATTCTTACAACATTGTAGGGAGGTGTTTGTAAGGTGTTGGTGTTCCGTGGGTTCTCAAAAATGCTGTCTTTGAAAAGGAGGCAGTATATTGACGGTTTTAGAAACAACGCACAGGTAGCAGATGAAAATGAATGAGATTTCAAATCATTGAGTGGGATTTTAATTTTTTTCACCAAAACATGGTAAAGCAATACCATTCATTACAGGAACTGAAATATTTCAGAAATGTTTTTAAATTAATCTGAAACAGAGAAGCCTCATACATTTGTGAGACTTGAGACTGTGTAGTAAAGAACAGAAACATTTGAAGTATGTTATTTGGTATAAAATGTGGATTCCTGTAAGTTCTTTTAATGCACTTTAAGATGTAAGCTACTAATATTTTTATGAACATAGATTAGTTTTTCTAAGGGCTTCCTCAGTTTCCTCTTTTTTTTTTTTTTTTTTTTTTTTTTTTTTTTTTTTTTTTTTTTTTTTTTCCACATAGCTTCAAGACTAGTAAGCAGGCAAAACAAAAACTAGTTTTGGTCTTTTAAATTTTATGATCCAGGCATGTTTGTACACATACACATGGATGTGGTGCCAGTCCTTTCTATTAATCTACATGTCATTACCAGAAGTAAAGCCTGTTCTGAGGAAGAACTTAAGTGTCCAGTTCTGCATGGTAGACCATGTGGAAGAAGGGTATAGTATACAAACAGAAACTGAAGAGAGTCCACCAAAGGGCTACATGGATAATTAGAGACTGGAGCTTATGACAGATGATGACACTCAGGGAATTTGAGATGTTTAGCCTGCAGAGGAAAAAGCTTGGGGGAGGACATTTAGCAGCTGCCTTCTGCCTGAAGGAGCTTACAGAGAAGATATGGTGAGATTTTTCTCAAAGGCACATAGTGAAAGGATCAGAGGCAATAGGCACGAGTTGCAACAGGGCAAATTCTGGCTGGAAGGAGGTACACAATTCTCCCTCAAGAGACGGGTTAGCCACTGGGAAAGGCTGCACAGAGAGGTGGTGGAATCTGTGTGCAGTGACGTTTTCAAGACTCAACTGGACAAGTTGTTGTGCTTCAGCTCTTGTGGGCAGAAGGGAACACACTATAAATACAAAGCTCAGAATCTATTGTTAGTGTAATTAAAATCTTAACAGTAATGAAAATACAACAAACCATTAGTAGTAGTATTTCAGTTACAATAATAACAGTCACAGTCCACATTATCTAATTAACACAGAAAAGCATAAATACAGCTAAAACTGTTATGCAGAAAATCTTCTAGTGTCTCCCCTTTTACACTGGTATTATCCTCAGTCTTCTGTAACCGCATGGCCCCACAAAATATGCCATTGCCATGTGCTTTGTACTGAGTTTGCAAGGCCGCAGGGTTGAGGCTGTCTGAATTTTTGTGACCTCCATGGATCTTTGGTTTCACTTGATTTAGCTGTAACACCAATTTTTCTAATGACAGGGTCACTACAGCTAATTAATTTAACTTTTTCTTATAACATGGTACAGCCATAGTTGTTATATAGATAATCATAATGAACAACTATTCTGTGAATGAAATATTTACAACTCTAACATAATGTGGAAAAATACAGACCTGGCAACATTGCAGAAGCCTTAAGAAGTGGAGTCACAGAATGTAGTGCAGAAGATACAGGCATGCAATGATTAGAGTAGGGCACAGGCTTGGCACTGGAGACCCCAGGTCTATAGGTAGTTCACCACTGGTCAGTTAAAGAAATTCATACCTGGACCTGGACAAAAGTGTTTTTTAGGAGGAACAAAGAACAAGTTCTGTGACATATAAAACACTATATATATTAAATTTAGATATAGCATGGACTTGCATACCAACAAAGAAAGAGCAAGGTATAAATGTGTGTTATCATATATATATATTATACATATGTTACCCCAAGGAGATCCTAGATTGAAGAAGTAACCATCAGCACCATCAGCATCATACTCCCCCTCACAAAGGACTCAAAATGCTAGTGACTTGCTGAAAGTCTTCTCTCACCACCACTGCTAGGCTGAAGCCATCAACCTTAGGATCCACAGGAACAGTTAAAGCATGAGCCTTTTACCAGAAAAAGGGTTAGAAACTAGGAAGTGTATGTATAACAATTTAAACTGTATTAATACTATTTGGCTTTGCTTTTTTAATATAGAAGTATTTCTTTATTTTGTTTTCTTTTCTTTCTTTTTCTCTAATAAGTAGAGCAGGAGTAATAATGGTTCTCGGATTAGAGTATTAAGATTTCAGTTATACTAACTATATATATATATATATATATATATATAAGTTAGGCTTCATATGTCCCTCTGGGTCCTAAGGTGAACAATACCGATGTTACTTGCAGAAAGCAAGGGTGTCACAGCAAGTTGTCAATGTCCCAAGTTCTTCATCATGGGGAGGTAAATACTGGTGGTTTGAACCCCTTTCCTCCACAATTTTATTCCACTTAGGGCTATATTAATGTTTTCCTGTCACAGCCTGCCTCTTTCTCCCTGCTTCCCAGGCAAAGTCTGGGAGCCGCACGCTGCCCTGCCCCAGCCCCATTACCCTGGAGGGGCTGTTTGTCCCTCAGTGACTATGTAGGGCTGCCAGCCCCTGCCCTGGGTGCTCCCAGAGCAAACCAACGCAAGGAGGCCACAGGCACGTGGACACCGGGCAGTTGCTGCCACAACTACAGATCAGGCCAAGGCAAGCTCAGAGGAGTCTGGAGATCCTGTTCTGAACACAGAGCTTGTGGTGTTATGGTAAAAATAATATTTTCTGGGCTACAGAGGCCCTAAGTGACTTCATCTAGTTTTGAAATTAGCCCTGTTTGGAACAAGATATTGGACTATAGATCTTCAGAGTTCCCTTCCAACCTGAATCTTTCAGTGAGTCTGTAGTTTTCTTTAATGTCTTTCCTGTAGCAGAGTGCTGTGAAACAAAGGAATTCTGTGATTTCAGATAGAGAGAAACGAAAAGGTAAATGTCCCCTTGAATCATATCCTATAATGAAAATTAATGGTTTTTGTATTAACAAAAAGTACTGCCAGGTACTAGTGAAATTCTTCCAAGTTTCTAATACTGACTCTTTGCTTAGAGAAATGTAACACTGGAAATAATGTAGCCATTTTTACTCCAACTTATTGATGAGAATAATAGTAACTTTGCAAAAGGAATGTATGTTTGTTATCAAAAGCTAAGTGATTTGAAAATTGCTTATTGCCACTTCATTACATTCTGGTTGCCCAGTCACTGAAGAAGTTGAAATGGATTGCATAAGCATGATAATATTACAATAAGAAGAATATTTTCTGCTTTCTATTTAAGAATTTGCAATTGATTTCCCCCCAAAGTTCAATGTTTCAATAAAAAATCTAAAACTTTGATTTAAAGAAACAGCTAAAGAGGTTCCTAGTTTCTACCTAGAAGCTTAGAAGTACTTCTACTGATTCCACATTTTAGAATTGCTTCTTTATTATTTTCATCCTGAGTCATTTCACAGAAACAGCATCTTTAAATAGCAAATTGGTACATATTCATAGATTTTAAAGTAATAGTATTGTACAAAAATCTTCTGAATACAGATACATTTAGTATAGACTGTTGACAAAAAGTAGGTCACTTGTTAAAGGTCCAAAATGTGAATTTAAGAACCTGCTCTGGGCACTAATGTTTGATAGTCCAGCTGTCTTGGTTTATGTTTTTAGCTGTGTCGTGTTTAGAAAGCACATTTCACTGATAGATTTCATATGGCTAATAACATAATGATTTTTCATCATACATCAGTCATTTACTGGTGAAAATAGACCATACAATATTCATGGTACCTTTCTGCTTTTTCAGTCTCAGTTATCCTTCTCATCATACAGTAGCCATTTAGTACTGTTATTTCTATTTATAACCCCCTATAATGTTTTTAATGAACATTAGAGCCGATTATGATGTAATGCGATGTGTGAAAGAGGTAAAATATGTGTGAAATTCAGCATTAACATTCTACAACAAAGTAGGAAACCTGATTTAGCAGAACAGGAACTAAGAAGAATAGTTTAAAGTAGAATACTTTCAACTGCATGCTTCTCTACTCTTTGTCTCTCTAATGTAGAAGAGTGTTTTTAAATTTCATTCAAAAATCACATACATCTTTATTAAGTTTGTCAGAAAAATGGATAAGTACATAGCAGCCTGCAGGTCAATAACTTTAAAGTTATAATTATTTTTTTTATATTGGTCTATTGATGTCGGTGGTTCAAAGATGGTTATTTTCAGCCTTAGAAATTAACACTTCAGAGGTTGGTAAAATAGAAGGATTTTTGTATCCATGCTTGTAGTTTTTGTTTACTCACTAATGTATTTGGCTTTTTGCACTGATGGTTGAGATGTGATATTCTGCTACCTATTCTATTGAGACATCTATGCCTTCATGATTCTTAACAAGAACAGTCTTTGAAACTGTTTTTTTCCCCTGAAGCTGCTGCTGTTCTGAATTGGACAAGTTCTGCTAATGAGATGTATTCAGAATGAAATTGTGGGCTTGTCCCAGTTCACCACCATTTCCCTACCAGACTTTACAAAGCCTAGTGCACTAGGGCTAAACTATGTTTTTCAAATCTTTACAGCAAAGTTTTGTGTTCTCTATATGTATTCTTAAGGATCAGTTTTTCATAAAAGTGGTGGCTACAATAGAACAGTATTCTTTCCACTTTCTGGAACATACATTTAATATCTGAATATCTGAGGGGAAAAAAAAAAGCATTGGTGTATTTAAGTGCATGTAAAGAAATCATAGAGAATTAGGGCTCTCCTGGCAATATTAGTATAACATCTGAAATTTTAACCGTTGTTCATAGTGACTCTGCACTAGCTACTTGATTAACCCAAAGATTTTTCCACTTCTTTAAATAGACTAATTCTCTTAATAGCATAATTGCACGGGCTGTAAAAGTATCTCTGACATTTACTCTGCTTTAATAGTGACTTTAATAGTATTGTTCATCCACTTCAATTGTATTTGGAGGCATCTCAATGTAACCTGTTTCAACCTAGCTTTTATTATTCACCTTAAACACCAAAAAAAAGGATTTTAGTATTTTCTTTTAGGGGAAGGTACTACACAAGTTTAAAATATTCTATATTCTGTAATAACAAGTATTTCATTGCAGTGTTACCAAAGAAGTGTCTGTCATTTATGGCAAAGAAGATGATGATATTGTGAGAGGCACCTAGAAGTCATTAAAGTGAATGGATTTATTTTCAATTGCTTTGGATATACCATAAAAATATATTATTTCCCAGATGTTTGCACTTTTTTCTTCCCACACCTACATTTGATTATAATTCTTGAACCCTCTTTTTTAGTGCTGCAAACACTGCAATAAATTCATTAGGCAGTTTTCAGTTTGTGTGGCTGCAATTAGCTTTTTTTCCTCTTGAACTCCTATTCATGCTGTTTGTTGGATCAATTGATGCTTTCATAGTGCTAAACACACCACTGCATTTTTTGGAAAAAGATCTGAGACAATAGCCTAGCTAATAAATGTAATAGCTACCAGCAAAATTATTTCCTGCTCCCCGTGACTTGTGAGCCTCAAAAAGTGACTGTGGAACATTCTTTACACAGCACATGTTGGCAAAGCAGATACTCCAGGCTTTTATTATCCAAGTCAGTTACTGTGCTTTACTTTTATGTCATGACTAAGACCTGTAGATCAAAAAACAATAGCAAGGGTAGTGATAAGAGGTACAGAAGCTTCATATATGCCTTGCGGACCAGTGCTTTTGTGAGGTAAAAAAGATAGGCGGTTCCTTGCCTGCAAATGGATCATATACTACAGTAGCATCCTGCTTCTTGTTCAAAGTTCTATCCTTATTCTTCCATAATACTTCACTGTTTCAAAAGTTGTTCAGGAATTTCTGCCCTGTAGAGATGGAGTTGTGAAGAGGAGTGGTTGGTTAGCCCTCTTTGCCTCCAGCTCTTCAGTTTTCCCCTTTGGAAAACTCCAGAGGCCCATCCGGTGTGGAATACCACCCTTTTTTCTC
Source organism: Antrostomus carolinensis (assembly GCF_000700745.2). Classification (NCBI taxonomy): domain Eukaryota; kingdom Metazoa; phylum Chordata; class Aves; order Caprimulgiformes; family Caprimulgidae; genus Antrostomus; species Antrostomus carolinensis. Next base: position 51,424 of record NW_010336293.1, on the reverse strand, counting down.
TGGATCTGAGAAACGACCTTGAAATTTGTAGAGAAACGCTATTGACAGAAGACCACTTTCCTTAAACTGTTTTCTGATTTTTGCTCTGCTAAATTGTTTTTAGGATCTATGAGAGATCCCTTACATAAAAATAAGGCTTGCCATGTTTTGAAATGTTATAAACTGTACCTTTCATCCCAAGGAATGTATATTTCACTGTTAAGAGGAGAGGTATCATCATTGGAAGTGTAGTTATCTACATAAAGGCACTCATCTTGTCCACTATTTTGAAATGAATGGCTTAGCAAATGCCTTATGAATGTATCTGCTTCACGGGTCAAAAGAGACACTGCGGTTCTTGTATGTAATTTTTTTCCTACCTCAGGACTTCATAGAGAGAAAAGGTCATTTACCATTTTGCAGTGAAGTAGATGAGATTTCAGCTGCTTCTCTGTGTGTTGATCTGCAGTAATTTATTACATTGAACATCCTCAGATAAACCTATGAGTCATGCTGTTTTGTTTTAAGACTGAAATGTGTAGTTTAAGCAGATACTAATTGCCATGTTGTCATAGATTTTCTGATAATTCTGATGAAATATACAGCTGGCAGGCAAATGTTAATTTTTGTCATGCCACCTGTGATTTTGTCAGACAAAAACTAGAATTAATATCTACAATGTAGTTCTTTTTAGAAAGAAAATGTCTTTTGACAGCAAGTCCAAGGTTTTGAAGTGTTAATTATTCCCATAATTAATTGCCTTGTTTTTAAATTACCATTTTATTTCCAGTTAAAAATTATTTAAATCCAACTAGATCCCTTTGTCCTTACTATCCTTGCTGGGTCTTTTTCAGCTCTCTCCATTAAGAAATTTTCTTTACAAATAGGGTTTACAGGATATTGTGCCTACAGAAAATACACATAGATTTTGATAACCCAGAGGCTTCTTACAATCCTTTTTTTTTTTTTTTGACATACAGAACTGCTCAGTCTTGTCATAAATATCCTTATAATATTGTAAACAGCTTGAACATCTTAAAGCATCTGTAATGTGGATTTTCCAGGCATCTGATCATTCTTGTGCCCTTTTACTGAACTCATCAGTGGTTTCTTATGTCATTTTTATCGCAAGCATATCTCAACATGCTGTTGTCAATAATACTCTCAGTGAATATCCTACAAAGGGCTGAAGGTCCATTAAGAAGTCTTTTTACAAGTCTATAGGTCACATTGACATTGTTAGCAGCAGCATCATGCTGAGAGATCCTACTTATTGGGTTAAGTACCAGCCTTCCAAATTGTAAATAGGTGTTTTGATTCTAAACTAATTTCCTTCGAGTATTTTAAATACATTCTGTATTGCTGCTCACAAATAGTTCTGTATTTTCTAGCATTATGTTAATAATCTTGTCATTCTTTATGTCACTTCTAAATATTTTTGTTTTTCAAGTGATTGTCCATATGAACATTCATACTGGCAATATACATGTGTTAAACAACTTAAGTTGGGGACGTTTTAATCCTATGTGCCACTGTATTCTTCCTCCTTGCTCTGTTGTGCACAGGTTATAAAGGGAGAGGTGTGTTCACTATCTTAAGGTCTTTTCAGCACTCTGGCTAAACTGGGACATTTTTCTGGAAGTTCATATCATTGTTAGTGGCCTAGTTAGATACTACTAAATCTTTTCACACTGACAATCTGTTACCTTTCTCTTTTATATTCTCTTTCTTTCCTCTTCCCTTCAAACCCTTACCTCCATTTAGCGTTTCCATGAATCTGAAGGGCTTCAGACTGTAGGAAACACCCCTAGGAAAAAAAAGGTAACTTTAAAAATCATACTATTCCCCAATGCTTCCAACCAAAAGCGTGCACCAAGTGGTAGATGTCAAGAAGCTTCCTCTGTTACCTTCTAGGATCTCAGCTGGTTGTGTGCAAGGCCAGCTTGTTACTAAGAGTTGTTATGAAGAAAACTATAAGAAGTTATAGTACTGTCTCCTCAGTTTTTCACTTAGGATCTGTTTTTTTGCTGAGGCTCTAACCCCTGGTCCCCACCTGAGCTGCACTGCAGTCATGCCTGTGCCATCTTACTTGTTCATCTGGACCCTAACCCACAGACTTGCTTTATAGCTTGACCTCAAACCCACCTGTCACAATATACTTAACTGGAGATCCCTGGACTGTGGCTTACCCTGGTTACCATCTCCAGAGATGATCATAAAATCATTTAGGTTGGAAAAGACCTTTATCATCAAGTCCAACTGTAAACATAAGACTGCAAGTCCACCACTAAACCATAATCCTCATCCTGATTTACTACCATGACTTCAAAGTTCTTTGTTGGTGAGATCTTGAGTCCTGCCTCTTGGTCCCCAGCTTTTGGGCAGTCTTGTGACTCTTGGCCCCTGACTTGCCTTCCTTTGCAGAACAGCCTGGCCTTGCTGTTCAGTGACTATTAGGGAGACTAATGTTTCTTGTATGGTGCTTCACCAGCTCGTGTTCAAATGCATTGTACTTTGACTATTTCTTGGATGTTTTATCTAAACCTCTCTTCTAGACAGAATAAATAAACATCTTCAGGTCAGTCTCCTGTGAAATTAACAGAGATGTTCCTCCATCACTGTTCAGTCCTTTTGACCTTGCTAAATTCCAGCCACAAAAGGTTCCATCCTAACTTTGGTGAGTCTACCCCAACATTGTGAGGTCACAGGTCATTTAAGGAAAACCAAAGACAGGAGATACGAGAACACCTTAATACCTTTCAAACAGTGACTAGCATGGATCTACAGGATAATGTTGTGTTGTTGGACGCACAATTCTTTTTCATCTCCTGGTTGTTCTTTGCTCCAAAGCTAGTCCTCATGGACTATCTGATGTTTACTTTTTTGTTCATCTTCTCACCCCAAGAGTATTGTGCAAGACACATTAAGATAATTTTAATTGTCCAGCACAGACAAGGCAGCTGATTTCAGGACTTTTTTCATTTGTTTCTGCACACTGTTGTGAAATTTGGCATTGAGCTGGATATCTTTATGAAGGAACTGGAGGGAACTCTGCATTGCATGATCTGGAACCTGACAGTTTTGGGGTTTTAAATGATGAGAATGAAGAAGATCCTCATGGCTAGAAGAACAAGAGTCCATAAAGTTTCTGTGAGTGGCAATGTACTTTTTTGGATTGATGTGTTAACTGTTCAGTAATTCTTGAGGAAGTCCCTCTGCATTTGATTCCAACATATATTTGAGAATTAAGATATCCATTCTTTATCTAATCAGGAAAACATCATTTACAGTAATTTTGGGCTTGCACTTGCAAAAACAGTGGACTTCAGATTTTTCTCGTCTGCCTGCAGGTTGTTTTCTTGACTCATTTGGGTTTTTCTACTGGACAAAAATATGATATTTGTGGTGGGATCTGAACTTGCATTTATCAGTGTAAAAGGAAAATAACTTAAGCAATAGCTTCTTGTTTCCCCCTCAACCTTTTAATGAAATAGGCTGTGCTTTTAGTGATGATTCAGCTACAAGTATAGATGAGGTGATGGCTGGCATAACCGTCCCAGTTACACTAGGTTTTTCAGGGTAGTGTCAGACACTGAACTCAACTGAAGTTTTGCCTAGTGTTCCATTCTTGGTGGGTTTTATTTCACAGAGAGTATTTATCTTCAGCAGAGGCAACTCTTCGTATTGGGTATTGAAATGTCTTTGTCTTCTTAAATACAGCGTGGTTCCTCAGAAAGATCTCTTGGGTTTTCCTTTGTAAAGAAAAACCCTTTCCTTCCCTTTGGAGTGGTCATTGGATTCAGCAGTTTGTACTCACAGACAGTGTTAGGAATAGGACAGTCTTTTCCCATAGGTCACCAGGCTTCTTTCAGGCAATCCCTTCATATTTGAGGTGTTGGTTAGAATCATGCATGTGGATGCTTACTGAAACAAGAAAGCAAAACTACTTACTAGTAAGTAGAGATTCTGTGAACTGAATTGCCCTGAAAGATGTTCACAGCCTTTGCGCCTTGCTGATTCTCAGAGCCATGTTTTATGTTTTGTTGTATTTTGGGTTTCTTTTAAATAGAGTCTTTCAGATTGAGAGGAGTGTACTCAGTTTACATGGGGAAGAAAGGGAGGTGATATGAGCATGCTGATACTGTTACTGTTAGAGCTACAAGGTGTATGTCCAACTTCAGATGCTTGGACATATGTGTACCGACAGCATGGTAATGTACAACAGCCCTCAAAGAATATGAACATTGAGACAAGCAGGTTTTTTTTGTTAAAGCATTAAATTTATTTATTCTTCCAGATTATCAAATAGCTTTAAGGAAACCTGTGATGTCTCAGACATGCTACTGAAACATAAAATTGTGTTTCTCGGTAAATTGCATTTTAAAATCTGACAGGAAGTTAGATGGTAAACCATTTTATCTGTGCTACTGGGATAATTTTTAAACCAGAATGTTGAATAACACTAAATCATATGTTTGTATAATTCTAAATTACCACATGAACAGTTGTCCTTATTGTTTCATTTAAAAAAAAAATAAAAAAAATCTGAATGCAGTTGTAAAGGAAACAAACTCAAAAATTACAGCTACTTTAGTTCTTGGGGTAGCTCTGGTTGAATTTAAGCTTTGTGTATGAAGCTATATAGCTGAAAGTAAATGTGACATCTTGATAAAAATCTGCTTAACCTTTTTAAAATGCTGTAGTGGTGAAAGTAAACACCTTCCCTGAACTTGCACTCCCTGTATTTCCTTATTTCACTGAAACCTGACACTTTCCTTCTAAACCCTTCCCAGAGCCACTAATAAATCCTTTCCAGCCTCCTCCAGTTTTAATGTGTTTTCTGATGACAGAGACTCAAAAAGGAATAGAGAATAGAAAAAGAAAAGTGAGAGAGAAAGTAAAAGTCCACAGATTTAACTACTTACCACTTTTACACTCACCTCTTGTGTATCTACTGAAACCCATTGTGTGAACTTAATTTGTTCCTTGTAAAAAGAGAGATTCGTGTGTATAGCTGAGATGTTCAACCAGTTTTCATGAGCAGAAACAGAATTGTAAGTAGACCCTCTCAGGTTAGTTTTTAAAATATAATTTATAGAAGATTGTATTCCTACTTCAGAATGTTTTTGTAAAATGTAGAAAAACAAGTCTCAAATGTAAAGAGGTTATTTAATCCTTCTCCTTGCTCAGTAACAGGACCAGGTAGACTTGAAACATCCTCAATAGGTGTCTGTCCAACTGGCTTTTCAAAATCTGGTGCTTTTACACCTTTCCTAGATGATCTGTTCCCCTCAATTTTCATCTTTGGTGAATATTCTCCCTGTTGCCCAACTTAAATATCCCACAATGCAGTCTAGGCCTGTGAATGTAATGTAAATAATGTTTATTCCTTTCCTGTTTATTGCAGCCTTTACTGCACCTGAAGGGAATTGCCCTCTCTCCCCTCAGTTATCCCTTTAACAGGGCAAACAAACCCAGTTTCTTCCGTTGTGGCTTGTAGACTCTATTTTCTACATCTCTGATATTTTGTGTTGTCATACTTTCTCCGGTTGGTCCAGGTGATTTTTTGGTAATGTTACAACACTTTGTCAGTGTTTTTTTTTTCTTATTAAATCCAATTTGACATTTCAGAGGACCTTGGAATATAATGTACTATTGCCCCTTCACCTTTGCATTTCCCAAAGCTTGTTTAAAAATCAAATTACTAGAGGTCAGATAGAATCAGCAATTAAATCTCTTCTGTTGTCTACCTTCACGGGAACTGCCTTCACTCTTTAACTGATCTCTCACCACTCCATTCTACCCAGTAGTTTTCCTGCTTTCAGTCTGTAGCTCCACAAACCACCATGCACTTATTTGAAATTCAGAGGACAAGTTAATTTTGGTTTTTTGCAGTAACTGAAATCTAATAGAAATACGTAGTATTTATCTTTTTCCTTCTAATGTGAGAAAAAATCACTTCTGGCACTTTACACTGCTGTAATTTAAATAGTTTCATTTTAAAAATATTTTTAATACAGTTCAGTTGTCTGTGTAGGATATTTCCTGATCTAAGAAAAAAAAAAAATGGCTGCAATGCTCATGTCCTGTAGTCAATTACTGGGAAGTCTGCAAGATCCCTGAAATCTTGTACGCTAGAATTGTAAGGACATCTATTGTCTCAGCCTTTTTATAACTTTAGATGTCTTCCTCTTAACACCAGGTAGGGCTTTTGTTGCCACTGCTTGTATTTGAAGGCTCTTTCATAGTCTTATTCTTTCAACTGCGTAAGAATCTTCTATTTCCAGCTAACATGAATTTGTGGCTGCACCATATTTTAATGAACTAACTCTTACCTTTCTCCCACACTGTTATTTATATCCAGTGCTTTGGATTTCCCTTTTACTAATGAAGTAATGAAATCTGATGGAGCAAAGAATCGCCACTTTGTATACCCTAAACCATCCTGTAAATAACTTCATCAAGCATTCCTTTTCCTCTGTTATTTGCATTTGTGGCATCCTTAGTCTTTGTCAGATATTTTTGTTAAAAGGATCTCAAAATGCGTTTTATACTCTTAAATATAATTCTGTTTCCTTCTTTTATGTCTCTGCCAATAAATTGTTGTCTTCTTCCATGCCTTTTTTCATCTCTTGAGACGTCTTCCATATTCCTCATGTATATCTTTCTTCTTTTACAGTATGTTTTCTTTCTGTAAAATCTTTCAGCAAGATCTTCCACATTATAAAAACCAAGACTAGTTTACTCTTTGAGAACATAGTAGTTTCACTCGTACTGCTGTATTTTCTAAACACTTTTGTGTGATTAGTCAGATTAGTGCTTGTAAATATTTGTGAGTGTCTGATGTGCCGGTCTTATTCAAATTTTATTCACCTTCTTTGTCCCCACTTTCCATTTTTTTAGATGGCCATTAATGGCCTTTTAATAAGAACCTCAAAAATGTAAAACAATCTGCCTGCTACTCCCCACTACTTAGCCTGTGCAAAGCCTGTGCAAAGGATAAATTCTTGAAAATACTAAAATGCGAAAGCTGAAGTCAAGTCCCAGCTACTCTATTTTCTTACACTGAGGCTGAGGAACTGCTCGGGGATATTAGAGTATCTTTGCCTATGGCAAATGCAACAACAGCAGGAGGCTTCAGTCACATCCATATGGGTCTAGATAAAGATGGGGAAACCACTTACCAATTACCAATTACTGTTGTGGGCAAAACAGACTCAACTTTGGGAAAGTTAACTTAATCTCTTGCCAAATAACATGGCTTCTGCTAGTGAGAAGCAAAACAGACAGATACTAAAGCTGCATCTTTCCTCTCACCTTTCCCAGGCTCAACTTTACTATTTCACTTCCAACTCGTCTACCTCCCCTCAGGCAGCATGGAGGGGATAGAGGGTAGTCAGGACACAGCAGTTCCTCTCTGCTGCTGCTCCTTCCTCCTCATGGTTCCTCTGTGCCAGTGTGGGGTCTCCACAGGCTGCAGTTCCTCTAGGCATACCCGTCTGCTTTGGCATTGTTCTCCATGGCCTGCAGCATGGATATCTGCTGCAGAATGGAGCTCCTCCAGGGACATTGATGTTCCCTGTTCTCACTCTTTTTGTTCCTTCCTTCTCTCTGTCTGGTGTTTCCCAGAGACACCACTCAGCTGTGTTCTGCAGTGAGTCCCTTGCAAAGCCACTGACCTCTTCCCATCTGGGCCTGCTCTGCAACTCCTCTGCTGTCAGAACCCTTCTGCCCACCCCCAATGCAAACATGAGTATCACAGAAGAGAGGTGGGGATTGTAATGGCTGACAGTGGTGGGGGAGGCTAGAAGGTAGCTTTCCATGATTCTTGTTGTGTGTCCTGTGAAACCATGGCCTTTGTTTTGTGAGACCTTTCTACAGCTTTTCACAGTCCATCCTTCTCCTAGTTATTATAACTGTACCATCAGAAAAAATTGTCCCTGGTAATTGTTCCTATTCATTTTGTCACTTTGCTCTAAAAGCTGTTCTACTGCAACATTAATTTGTATTAACTTCCTTGATTCATACCCTAGAATTAACAGTTTTGCATCTTCCCGATCTCCTCTTGTTAGCAGGTGAAAGACGTTACCTAGCTTTTTGTCAGTCTTTCTGCAGTGCATCTTAATCTTCCTTTGACCCCACCAACTCTGGCTAAACTCCCTGATAACAAAAATCCTTTTTTTTCTATTGCTCAGAGAAAATTGCTTCACCAGAACTTTTTTGGGTGCCTTTTAATATTTTTATGCTCCTCTCTATTTCCTGTGTTTGGAAAGAATGTTAGTTTTGGAAGACTGCCTTTCTTCAGTCACAGATGTGATCCTTTAGAAATGCTCTAGCCAGAGTAGATCCTGGTACCTGCCTTCCATCCCAACTCCAAGCTATATTGTCTACTGTGATCTTTCAAATGTGAGAAGACTGAGGGAAAATACAGATATAACTTGGCTTTACTAAATTCCCTTTGCTTTATAGGTTATGTCTGGTTTTGTGCATGAGTCAGTCTGTCACAGGTATCTTTAATAATGCCCTTTACAGCACTGAAGGGAACCCTCAGGCAGCCCGGGGCTGATATGCTGCAACAACTGCAGCTACATTTCTTTTTTTTAATTAATTAAAAAAAAAAAAACAAAAACCTAGTGCTCACAGGGTTTATGTGCAGCTCTAATAAGATCCATACTGACAACACTCTTTACAAGCACAATTACAGTAAAGAGATTTACTCCAGATGAATAACTTCTCATCTCTGATTTTGCAATGTGGAAATTACTGGATAAAATCTGTCTGTAAAGAATGGAATTTTAAGTTAATAACAACTCAGTTTTTCTCTCCATATTTACACAAAAATAATTTACATTGGTAGTCTTCCTTCATTTTAAGATATTCTTCCAGGTTATTTAAAAATACATCCTTGCATGCTTACCATATGTTAAGAATGAGCATTACTTTTCTGGTACCATAGGGAAGAAATAAGTTTGGCTTCTTAGAGTAGTTATAAAAATAGAAGATGGAAATGTTAATGTGCCTGGGACTGTTGTTGTGACATGCAAATACTCTGCAAATATGTCCAAGGATGTCTGAGGATTTTTTTTTTGCTCTAACAAGATAATAAAAAAAAAAATCACAAGCTTTTGTTTTTCTTTGTATACCATTTTTAGTGTTATTTTTTTACATGTAATTTTCTGTTGCTCTATTAATATATGCCCTTCTAATGAGAGTTGATTGCTTATCTTGTGGGTGTTCCATGATAAACTTTTTCTCCATTTTTCCTCATTTTGTGTAAACTTTAGAAGTAATTTTTCTTCCCCATATGCATTTTCTAGAGTTCTTGTAAATTAATGCATGCATCTTTAATGAGTTTGAGGAACAAATGCTATGTCATAACCCAATTTAGATTCAGTAGCATATGAATAACATATTGCTGTTAGCTGAAGTCCCATTAATTTTTGCATATAAAATGCAATTAAATATTATTGTTGTTGTTAGTGTTTTTGTCCAAACTCTGTTCAAGGATTCTCAATGATGCCAAAAGACTATCATTAGAAGGCTGTGTAATGCTATAAATAGATGTACTATAACTTACATAAATCATTGCACTACAGTTTGTTCCTGAATTTTTTCATCCTGTTAAAATTTTTATCCAGCCTGTCAAAGACATAAGTACATTGTTGCATAGCATAGCATACATTAGCATCTTTAAAGATGTGACTGGCTGAAGGTGAATTGTTTGACAGGTGTGAACAGTATGAATGGAGATGCACCCAAGAGAAAAGGAAGTGGCAGTGCTGTAGTGTAATATGTCTGGAATGCAAACATGGATGCAGTAGGTGAATCTCTGGAAACTCTAATGACAGCTAAGTAGAAATGCACGTGTTTGGGATGCCTTAAAATGCAGACAGTTTCAAGTTCTGCAAAATTTATGGTATGCTGTCAGGGACATACTTAAAAAAAAGAATTAGGTCAGCTTGATGCTTGTTGAAACTTTGGTAAAAATAAAAAGTGTATGTTATGAATATGTGCAGGAAAATGGCCATTCCTTTTTAGGAAGAGAGTGACTTTTCTAGATTATGATAAAAATGTAGAAGCCATGTGATAAGCATCTGTTAGTCGTATTAATGATGTATAGTGATTTCCAGAAAAAGCATGCTATTGTTTTCCATACTAGTGAGAATAAACTAAGTGATCAAAGTCTCAGTGAAAAGGTAAAAACTTCCAGTGCTATGGAAATAGATAAGGACTTTAACCCTTTTGAGTTCTTACGTAAGCAATGAGGCCAGACAACTAGACAAACTGTGGACTGTGGAGAGCCATGAGAGATAGGATGAACTTGTGAAAGACAGAGGGAGGTGAAGGACTGGCCACATGTGCCACTACTGTGAAAGAAAAGCCCTAACAGCATAAACCGAAGGATTTTTATTCTCTACAGGTTATCACCAGATGCCCTGAAGATGAGACTGATCCTGACAGAACATTAGAGATCCCTCAAACATTGTTTCAGAAACCTTTGAGTTGATCATTAATTGACCCAGTTCAGTGGTACTTCTCAGATTTAAAAAAAGGTTAACATATTAAATCCTCACTGAAAATGATTGTAAGATGTTCAGAAAACTCTGTTTAATTCATAATAAACAGCTGTGGTGCAGGGGCAAAGTGTAAAAAGACATATGCACACACAGCAAACTTCAAAACCACCTCACTCAGGCCATGTTTTCAGATCTGGAAAGGCTGTTGCTGGTATAGCCTGGGTACCTTTGCTATGTGTAGGAAAGGACAACCATTTAGTCTATGAAAGTATTTGACTAGAGTTCTCCCAACTAGCTTCTGGTATTCATTTCTGCATCCTCCTTCTGTCAGCTCAGTTAGCCTCTTTGTCCTCATATCCCTGCTTCAGAGAACATTCTTCCACCTCCTCCTCTGGGAGCTGAATTCATTAAAAGATTCACCATGGAATAGTAATCTTCAAGCAAGTTTGGTTTCTTTAACACTCATGAAAAATCTGATACAAGATCAGCAGATCAGCTTATGGTTCAGTCACTGTCTTTTTCTAGTATATCACATTTCTTACAGTTAGAGAAGAGCTGCATTGATACTGATTTCAAAGAGACAACCATTGCAAAAACTCCTCTGTCTCTTCTTGAGCATAAGCATAGACTCTACTTAGCACTGTCATCTTTTAAAAGTGGCTCACTGCCTTCTACCCTTTCCAGATGTAATATCTGAAACTTTCTTTTATGAATTAAACTCTTTTTTTTTCACAACAACTAGCCATTTACCTGCAATGAGACACATCTTCACCGAGAGGAAGAAATAGTTGGCAGTGTTACTGAAAAATCTAGCATTAGTTGGCAAGTGAACTTTATTATTTCTGAAATGCACAAGGTCACTTGCAGTTCTCCAGTAAAGTGGCTTATCTTCAATGATTCTGGAATTTCAAACAGTAATATGAGCAGGTAACAAGACACATTTTTGAGAAGTAAGAAAGAAAGGAAAGTTGCTGGTATGATATGATGCAAGGTTTTCATTCCATGGAAATATGTGCTTGAGTTGGTCAGGTGCTTAGCCTAGCCTTTATGAATGAATCAGTTTCTTAGTCCGAAAAGCCCACATATTAAAAAAAATTAAAAAATAATAATAATAAAAAAATTAAAAAAGCATCCTCTAAAGACGTTTTTATTTTGGGAGGAAGATTTGACATTGGAAACATTCTGGCATCAGCTGCAGGGTGAGCACAGTGACAGCTACTTCTGAGTCACTGCCAGTGTTAACAGGGATTCAGGGCTGTTTACCCCTCAGTGAAAGATGTGCTGTTGAGCAAATTAGAAAACAACTGCAAGGGCTGCTTGTAACCCCACCATACTCATCGCTTTGTGGTAATTCTAACTGGTGCTGTGTTACCATTCTGTCCCCATTGCCAGAAGTGCTCATCTCTTTTGTGTCTGATTATCTCTATGCAGGGCAATATCAAGGCAGGAGAGTGTGCTCGTAAGCTCTCTTCCTTCAGAAAAGGGTGGTTTTAACTTTTCAATTGTAGAGCTATGGTGTTGGGTTACTTGGTTTTTTCAAATGGACTAGATATGATGTAGGATAACTTATATTTACATGTTACATAGCATCCATTGTTGAATACACAGTATTATTAAAATGAAAGGATTTATATGTATATGTGTGTGCATATATATATGAGAGTATTGTTGCAATGAATTACGGCAGAATAAGAAGATGTCATGGTAGAGTTTAATTAATTTGTCTTTTCATTTCATTTTAATGTCATTATGTTAGTCTCAACTTTAAGAACTTTGAAAAATACAAATTTAAGGTGTTCTGTCATATCTGTGCCCTTTAAACTTGCAAATTGGTATGCGGTACTTAATTTTATAAATCATAGATAGAACAAAGTTAGGCACTTGTTCAGGAAGGTTTCTCTAGTCATGCCTTAAACATACTTAACTATTCTTGTAAGTCATGTTGGATGGATTCAAGTGCCTGTTGATACAGAATGTAAGTGCATATAAAAAGAAATAGTAAAAGTTTTAAAGGTGTTCTGGTTTTTAGCTGAAATAGAGCTGGTTTTTCTTTTTAGTAATTAGAAGAGCAGTGTTTTGGTTTCCAGCCTGGCACTCTCTGTAAGAGACACTGATAATGTACCAATGTTTGCATTTTTGTCACTGGAAGTGAAGGACTTTGTGTTCTGTTAGTCCACAAGCACAAGATTTAAGGGGGGAGAAGAATATTTAAATTAATAAACTTAATTGACAGTTAGATATGCCAATGGGGTATTCCATATCATATCACCTCATGTCCACTATATCAGTGAGAGTCTCTGCCTCTTTTGCTCTCTCTGGCTTTTCTCTCGGGCTCTCGCTCTCCTGGGATTGCGGTTTCTGTTCGGGATTGTCGCTCCTCCGGGATTGTTATCCGGGAACAGGCCGGGCTCGGTCAGGAGGGGGGTGAGCTATAACATTGGGTGTCATTCACTTGCATATTTTGTTACTGTTATTATTATCTTTACTATTTTAATATTATTAATAGTATTATTTTAAGTTTTCTCTCTATTATTAAACTGTTCTTATCCCAACCTACAAGCCTCCTTATCCTTGCCCCCCCCCCACAAGTCCTCTCCTCTATCCCCTGGGGGTGGGGGGGAAGTGGGTGAACAGCTGTGTTGACTGCTAGCCAAGGGCTAGCCAAGTGAAACTATCACAAAAGGACTAGGCTGTGTTGCATAGCTTGCCTGCTTCGTCTTCTTGGAAGTATATCAAAATGTATAATATCAATCATAAGAAAGCTACTTTCCCTCCATCATTGAAAGCAGAGTATTAATTTAGTTGATTCTAGATCAGCTAGTTTTTCTCAATCACAGGGAAATAAAAAAAGGAATTAAAAAAGGAATAGAAAGGCATTAAATTTAATCCATTGTTAATATTTAGAATGTTGTGAGTTGGAAGGGAATTACAAGGATCAAATTCACCTCCTGTCCCTGCAAGATTCAGGGAATCCCAAGATTCAGACCATGTGTCTGAGGGCACATGTTGTCCAAATGCTTCTTGAATATTGTCAGACTTGGTGCCATGACCACCTCCCTGGGGAACCTGTTCCGGTGCTCCACCACCCTCTGGGTAAAGAACCTTTTCCTAATGTCCAACCTAAAGCTCCCCTGGCACATCTTAATCTTTTCTTAATACCTTGTTATCATGAATGCAAATTAGTAATGGAATAAATAACTGCAAGAGCATCTGAAATTTTGCTTAGATGAAAGGGGATACTGAAAACAATTATTAGAAAGAAGAATGAAGTATTTTTTTAACTGTGTAGAAATGAACCGATTTGTCTTTTGCCGATTAAGTTCGTATTCAGGAACTATGCCATGGGATTCCTCATAGTAAATCTAGTAAGTGGGGTGTTTTGGGTTTTTTTAGTTGATTGGTTTTTTTTAATGCTTCTGCATTCATTGCGGAATAAAGGAGTTTCCCATATTGGTGGATGACTCATTATAGCATTTATCTCAAGGTGAAGGGTGAGGAGGAGAGGTCAGGGAATAGATAGACTAAATAAAATAAGCAGTAATAAATCCTCATATCTGTGTATTCAGTGGAGAGTTCTAAAGAAACTCAGGAATGAAACAGCTGAAATGCTGCTGGTACCTCTTGTGTGGAGTCTCTCACCAAGAGTTGTACTGATACTGCAGGACAGGGGGGATGCAACTGTGATGCCAATTTTGGCAGAGCTCCAGAAGAGACCAGAGGGCTACAGGCTTAGAAACCCAGTGTCTCTTTTGGGCATATTAGTGGAAGTAGAATCTAAGATCAGTGCACATTTGAGTGAGGATGAGGTATGGAAGAAGAGTCAAGACAGCTTTTGTAGAGAAAAAAAACCTAAGAGTTCTCTGAAGGTTTCTGCAATCCTGTGGGTGAGAATGATCCACTTGATATAGGCTGCCTGGATTTCTGGAAGGCCAGATCCCTCACAAAAAAAAGTAAGCAGCCATGGGACAGAACAAATGTCTTTGCATGATCAAAGATTACTAATTCAATTAGTTCTCACCATTGAGAAAATTTTAAAAATATATTTTTTTTAAAAAATCCTTCTTACGTCCCTTTAATTTTCTTTTATGCTCAGATTATTTTTAAAGTAGCTTTGTGCATTGCTCCAAAAAGCAAAGATTTGAGTGAAAATTGTTTATCAACCATAAAATATGTAGAGGTCCTAGAAAAACTAATTTGTTGTTGGAGCATGTTCCACCAGTATGCAACGTGTTGCATAGTACACCGGAGTATGGAGATCTGTCAGCTTTTACAGTGAGCTTTATGCTACCAAAAGTAAATCTGTAAATAAAAGTGATTTTTTAATGTAAAATATTTTTAGATCTCTATTAATGTGTAAAATAAAGCCTGAGTATGTGAGTATACCTGTGGTAGTTTATGTACTTTTCTAGAAGATGAAAAGAATACTGAAAGAGTAATTTTACTGGAATTCATAAGGTGCAGGTTTGATTGGGTTTTTTGTTGCTTTACTGTAATGAGATATATTTATTTATGAAATAACATGGGTATTGAGGGTAGGGCCAATTGTTACTGTAAAATTAACATCAGGCATTTTCCTTTAGTCTTCATAAAAATGTTCCTGGATAGTGTTTGAAAATAACAACTATGTTTACTGCTACACCTTGCAGTGTAGCTTGGGCCCCAGCATTTGATGTAGCCCTGTGGTTTCTTGTTGACTATTTTAAAAAGAAGTAAAGCCATCAGATTTAAGTAATTGCAGGTATTTTAAATCTGACCAACTGGCACAGCCATTTTTCCTTTCTATCTCCTATATCACAATGAAGAAAAATTATTTTCGGTTCCTCCTGGGCCATATTTTGTTCCTTTCTGTTTACTTCCTTCTTCTGCACTGGAAGCAGAAATATAATAATATCACATGGCATACGCTGTTGCATTTCTGTACCACATGAATGGAAAAAGTACAACTGGGGAGTCATCCTTTCACTGTGCAGCTGTTAGATACTAGAAAAAAACATCTGAAGAACACAAATGTGAATCCAGAATTTGTGCTGTAAGGCGAGAGGTGACTGGGCTGAGTGGCTATTGCTGTCCCGAATCCAATGAATTCTGCCCTGCTGGAAGAGCTGTGGGTTTGGCAAAGAAAGATGGACCGGTTGCACTGAAACATCTAGCAATATTTCAGCCTACAGCCTCAGACCAAAGCACCAGGCTTCTTTGGAGGCTACTCAAGAAAAAAGGGTACAGGAGAACAGCAGAGGACCTGACATCACACCAGAAAGATAAGATGCAGACCTTTATCTGTCAGGTGTTAAATAAGAATTGCTTTGTGTACGTGCAGCGTCTTTCTTTGAACAGCAGTTGTTTTGAGCTAAGGGGCGAGCTTTTGCAATGAAAGTTCCTCTTGACTCGCCCAAATGTGAAACAACCTTTTACCTCCACATAATATATAGAATTTGCTCATTGCATTGGCTGTAATCCATACCAAAGCAGGTGTAGCTGCAGAGACTTAACCTTGCTGGATCACTGAGGGAGTTTATTCAAACTTTAAAGCACAGTTGGTGTGATGGAGCGTGACTCATACGGGTCCTTGGGTGGAATAGCTGCCAGTTTGAAAAAAACTGGGTTTTATTAACAGCACAGTTAACTTGTTCTAAATAAATTAACTCTCCAACCAAGGAAAACTCAGAATTCCTGATGAAACAGAGGAAATACCAAGACTTGAAAATAAACCTCTCATTGAGTCCTTGCAGGGCAGACTTTCCTCCAGTCTTCTTCTAGAAACCCCTTCTAGTTCAACAGCTTCCAGTGGCTTCCAGCATTGCAACAACCTCAGCAAGTCCCTTCTGGGTCTCTAGGAACTTCTAACCTTCACACTTTGTTGACAGTCTTCTCTGCAGAAGTCAGTTGCACTGCAGCAAGGTAATATCGCACTTTGTGCCCTCTACCTGCCTGCTCCATCCTGTCTTCTGAAAGGTTCCTTCTGCTGCACCTCTCAGTGCCTCTCCTTTAGATGGAGCCACTTGAGTCAGAGTGCAGAATGTGGAGAATAACATTTGTTTTTCCTTTCTTACCTTCTAGTTACACCCCTTGGGTAAATATATATATATATGTGTGTGTGTGTGTATATATATATATTTCATACTGATATTGTAAACTGCAAACAAGTAAGTTCTGCAGTGACTCAAACAGAATATATAGGGTACTTCTCTGAGGAAGGCCCTAATTCATCAGAACACGTCAGTGTATTTAGCACATGTTCTGTGGATTCTTGGCAGGATTTAGCATCTGCGTGTTGCTAAGCTGTGCTGGATGTGGCAATGCAAGTGCTGCTGAATCCAGCTATGAGGCTGTCATGGGGAGGACGACCATTTTAAGGTCTGCCTTGGAGGCTTTATCAAATCAGAATTGAAAAGGAAGTTGTCTCCTTTTGGCTTATTAATAACAGTAGTGTGCTAATAAAAATCAAAAAGTGTGTTTTATAGTGTTTCTTACTACAAGTGGCTGAAAACATACAGAAGTACTTTTTTGCCATTTTCTTCAAAATTATATAGTGTAAATGGTGGGAACAGCAATGCTAATGTCAAAAAGAAGTACATATTTTGTAACCTTTTACTAATATCAGGCAGAAAGAGTTTTTAAGCAGTAAAATCTCACCAAGAGGACTGGAACAGGAGCCAAATATAAAAATAAGCATCCTGTTACACTAAAGATGTAAATTTCAAGTTCTGCTTCCCTTTCCAGGAAATATGGTTCCTGTATGCTAAATAGTCAGCATTATGTGCCTGTACTGCTGAGGTTTCAGTGATAAATAATAAATTATGATCTTGTGAATTACATGGTAAAATTTTATCATTTTTTATATATAGTCAGAAAAGGATGTGTCTTTAAAATTATCTTCTAATTTCCTTTATTTTTTTCTCTTTGAATGGCAACACAATCCTCATTGTCAACATGTTTTTCTGATGGATAGATATGTTAATCCATGTTTAAAATGTGGACTTTCGAAATTCATCAAATTAAATAAAAGCACGGAGTATATTGTTGTATGCTGGAAATTATAGAAAAAGATTTTAGGTAAAGAAGTCATTAGTCATTTCCAAATTTCTCAAAAGCTTGGAAGTTATTTAAGTGCAGTAATCATAGAATAGATTTAATTCATCCTTGCCATATTTGCCTTTAGAAATAACGCTGCCAAAATAAATCAGCTGCAGCTTTTGTGTTTGTTTTTACAGTATATTTAACCCATATTCATATGTACAAATGTGCTGGCATCAGTGTGTAAACTGAGATTCCAAAACAATAGAAATAAATGTGGAAATGGTCAGAATTTAGACCCATTTAAAACCCCTCAACATGGGAGGCTTTCAGATAACCACCAGTCTGGTCCTAATCCCACAGGAGGGCAAACTGGGACCCAGCTTTCCTGGAGACAGGAAATCTAGTACCTGCTTCAGTGATTGCTAAATTGTTAATTTTAGAGTGGATTATCTTCACCTGAAAAGGCTGCTAGGGCTCTACCTCTGAAATAACTTCATACTCTCTGACAAACATTTTTCCTTGGGTTAGGAAGAGAGAGGAGGTCTCCTTTGGCAGAGGACTGTTTTGAACATGGGTCACTCATGGAACACATTGTCTAACCCCTGAATCTCCTGTTAAAACATGAAAACCTAGGGAGCTGACACCCTGTTTCTGCAGCACTGTTAGCTGTGGCTCTGTACCAAACCTGCGTTAGCAGCTACAGGTAGCAGGGGACTGGGGTGCTGAGCTGCGAGGGGTGTCCTGAATCACCCTGTGCCAGTCAAAGTTGCCTCCAGACTACCACAGGGCACATAAAAACAACCATGGAAAAAAAATGCTTTGTGTACAAAAACTTACCCATTGAGCACCAGAACTTTATCTAATCAGAGGCCCACAGTGCCCCTGCCCAAACATGGTTCAGAAAGAAACAGGCAGTTGCTGGAGGCTGGAAACAGGCTGCTGGATGTGGGGGATGCTCTGCGTCAAAAGAGAGTACCTACACCCCTGACGGGCTGTGGCCCATCAACAATCCACGCTGGTGCAGGAACAAACTTGAGGGCACTTCAGCTCGTCAATGTCCCAGGCTGGAGAAGGGACACTGAGAAGAAGAGCAGCATAAACCATTAAGCATAGAGCAGAAGAAATGGTTAAGCACAGAGTGCCAGAAACGATCACAGATAGCACCTCAACTTCCTATACCTCCTGTTGCCTCGTCACAGGAATTTTGATGGACTGCATCTAATCCACAGCAAAAATAAGGGAGTTTGGGATTGGGAAGTATGGAGGATAGATTTAGTGTTTGTCTCAGTGGTTTGGTTTTTTTTGTTTTGTTTTTTTCAAAACTGCAATCAGCAACAAGAGGCTTATTTTTGTTTGCCATAAATTAATTCAATTAAAATTCCCTGACTCTAGACTGTTTTACCCACAATAGAATCCCAAGCAAATAACGGTGTCTCCTTGCAGCCCAGAGCTAAGCACCTGGTGGCTCTGAGTACAGAATCATAAGCAACATCCTTTTCTGGGCACTTCCTATGTATGTGACCTCCCCTTTCAGCTCTAATTTTTCTCAGTTGCATTTTTAGGATTCTGATTTTCTCTCTGCATTGTGCATGCAGTCTTAGTGCCTGCCCTCTTTGGATTTGCTTTCCCTAGGTGACAAGGCACTTGGAAGTCTGGTATTTACCACCTCAGTCTTTCTGTGGATTAAACTTGTGTTTCTGTCTGCATCCTTTTATGCCTAAATAATTATGGAACCTACCACAGAAAACACTTCGGAAATTGTGCACACAGTAACATGGAAAAAGTTGTTTAGGAGTTTTAGAAAATAAAACCAAGATAATTCTGAAAGCTTTAGCCCTTACTATGGGTTATGCTTAGTTTTGTTTTGTGAAGTTAAGCCTAGTAATAAGTGTTCATGAGTAGTTTACCATATATGTGCTGGGTGTTTTCCTGATCAGATTCCTCAAAATGAAGAGAATTAGTTTTCAAAACTCTGTTTTTCTTGTTTATTCTCTGGTGGGAGCAAAGTTTTTAATTTAAAACTTTCTGTATTTAGTAGCTGGTGAATATATTCATTAAAGAGCAATGGGGAGATTTCTACAAGATACGTATTCTGTGACTAAGCTGAAGTCAAACTTTCATTCCTGATTTATGATGCAAATAATTCTTGTTCGCTTTTATTTAGACGACTGTAAGGAAACAAAAAGTCTGCTTATGAATGCAGTAACAGTGTATACCCTCCAGACATCTGCCTGTTCTTTGATTTCTACCTAGGGTGAGTCAGCTTCCTCTGTCTTCAAGGCTAGGAAGTGAGCTGCTGAATGAATGGTGATGCTTACTGCTGCTCACAAAAAAGGTGTTAAAATATACAGCTTCCGTCATTAAAATTTATCATCGCTGTTTCACAAGAAGTAGGACAGATCCTTACTGTAGGTTCAGTTTTCATTTATATATGGATGAAATAAATTTCTTGAATTAACTTCTGCTTGAATAAATTTTTCCCTCCTTTTAAATAGACTGTTGTATGGACTAAACCTATGGTTACCTACCTCTACTCTTGACTAATCTAATGCAGAGGTTGAGAGTTTTAATTCATTTTTATTGCTGTCTTGCCCGGCTTCTGACCTCTGTCTGACCCACTTGGACACGTTTATTTGCTCACAACAGACGTAGTTGGGTGACTGATCCTTGGTTTTGATCTTCTGTGTGGTGACTAATATTTGATCACACAAGTGTGTGGTGTCAGTATAATATCTGATAAAATATTGGAAAATTACCAGTGAAATACATAAAGAAAGCCATTCTTGAATGCTTAGTTGATATTCTGTAAGGGGATGGCTAAAACATCAGCAGGCAAAGTCTGAGGTAAAAAAACCCCAACAAAACAGTTTCATGCTAACTAGAAGAGCATGGAGGAGCTATGCTGTCAGTGTACTTCAGACTCTAATTTTGCTGTGCCTTAGAAATCCTTTTGCTTTGGATTTGATGCTTTCATCCACAAGGTTTGGCTCTAAACTGGGCAGCTGAACAGGAAACCTCCATCTCTGGGGAAAGATACCTTTCAAGTGGTACTCTCGATTAGCTTCCCTGACATGTCCCATGGATGGTTTGGAAGAAGGAAAAAAACGCGGAGAGCTGTGTATGGTTTTGTTAATTTCTAGTGAAAAAATAATGTAAAACTCTTCTCATCAAAATGTGAAATGAGGTGTACTGGAGTTAAAAAGTTTCTTTCTTAAAAGAATTTGAGCAAATGCTACCATTGTAATACTTCACCATTATTAAAGGCTGATATAGTAATAACCATGTTAATGTCATCAAACAGATTCTTTGCAAAATGCTACTTCTGTCTATTCAGCAGTTGTCTTGAGAGATATAAAATTTAAAGCAAGAGTTAACAGGATCAGTCTGAAGCAAACCTTGAAATTGTGTTAATTAATTAAGGTGCTCTGGCTGTGTATGTTGCTATTCTGTTTTTACTCTATTGTTTTGCTGTTTGGTGACTTGGTTCTTGAACAGCCACAAGATAGGCACGTATTCTGAAGGTGTAGTGAACCTTATTTGCAAAATTAGTCATAGACAGCCTGCATATGCAAAATGTAATCTATGCATAATAAGCTTCTACTAAGTTCCTTGAAGGAATTTGTCTTTGCCAAATATGTGGTGAGCCTGTGCATTTAGATGAGCTTTCAAACCCACACACTGAAACAGTTGCAGTGAATTGGTGCTTTCAGGTAGCTTTAGCGTTGTTTGGAGATGAAGGTGACTGGTTAAATGTTTGCTGTACCTTTGCGGAGTTATTCAGCAGCAAATGAGCTGGGCACACTGAGGGTGCAGAACGGCGTGTTTAGCCTGAAAATCAATACATGTATTTCTA
Source organism: Antrostomus carolinensis (assembly GCF_000700745.2). Lineage (NCBI taxonomy): Eukaryota > Metazoa > Chordata > Aves > Caprimulgiformes > Caprimulgidae > Antrostomus > Antrostomus carolinensis. The sequence goes on along the minus strand of NW_010336293.1, from coordinate 30,058 downwards.
TCAGAAGTCTGGGTCAGTTGTACCTTTCTTCCTAAGTGAGCAAGTCATACCACAGGCATTTTGCCATTACAAAATGATTTGAAAACACCTTGCTCCCTCCTGGAGGCTTGGCTGGAGCTTGGGTCCAGTGCAGGGAGGGCAACCCCTCTCCCCTGGGCAGCAGCAGGATCTGTGTCTGGCCCCTTTGGTAGGAGCTGCTTTTCAGCTGTGGCTCTGCCGCTCAGCTTAGCCCCCGCTACAGCTCCCCTGAAACCACCGCCATGCCTGTGCCTGGCCATAGGCCCCTTGGTCTGGCCCTGGCCCCAGTCCGCAACCTACAACTGATATCCTGGGTCGCCCTGGGCCTCACCCTGGCCCTGCCCTGCTGGTAGCCCCGGCTTGGGCTCCCTTTCTGCTGGAGCAGCCAGCTAACGCTGATCCTGGACGCCTATGGCTTATCTTGGGCAAAAACATCTCATGAGGGAGTTTGCTTCCCAATTCTGGTGAAGCAGCAAGGACTGGGAGGATGGTGCTCTCGTTCCACTTGTCTGTGTTGATTTGCTGGTTGATTATTGGCCCCTGGCATTGCCAGCCTTGAAATTTCCCCTACAGGATCATGAAGATGATAAAAAGGCTTATGGTGCTGTGCTTGGAGGATTTGAAAAAACTGTTTTTCCACGGGGAGGGGGGGGAAGCATAGATGAATGTTGCTAGCAACGGGAAGCTCTTTAGGAGGCTGTTAATGAACAGATGAGAGTTCATAATTCTGTCATCAGAAAAGATGTTAGCTGTGGCATAAAGCCTGTACTAACCATGAGTGAAAGCAAAAGTAGCAATTAAATATGTAAAAAACCAGTTCAGCATGACAGAAGTTGTGATATGTAGGAGACTTGATGTCAGAAAAATTCGTTGCCTGTTTCTGTCAAGGCCAACGACAGCATTTTGGAAGTATTCCAGGAAAAAAAATACCAACATTCTAACAAAGGAAGGGGCTGCCCTTACATAGTAAGAGTATAAACAATCAGTATGAAATAAAAGATGCTCCTATGATGGTTTTTTTATTTTCAAAGAAACAGAGTGATGTCATCAACAGCTTTGTAGGAAATTGAGTCCTATGAAAATGTTTTTCATTTTTTAATGGGGAACAGGTTTGGGTTAAGTAACTTTCCAAAAGCAGTAGGTTTCAGTAAGATTTTGATGCAGTGATGCTGAACATCCTGATTAAAAGTACTGACACTGCTCCCCATCAAAAGAGCACAGTCTAATGGATTTTGAGTGGGGTAACTGGAAATTGTCAGTGGAGAAGTTCAGTGAATTGGCATGTGTGTTGTGTTCTGCAAGAAACAGTTCTCATCCTTTATGCTATTATGTATTTTTATTAATGATCTAGCAGATACGTGAAGACAATCACAGACAGTCATTTTTAAAGAAAAGTTAAATATTGGTCTGATGATAGTAAATACAGTAATATAGAATGCTTCATAAACTGTATTTATCAGGACAAGGTGCACCTTTATAATAAATGTCTGGAAAATCATAATTCTAAAAGCAAAGAGTATGGGTCATACCTAGAAAATTGGAAGGCTGCAACTTCGGAAAATATTTTGGAGACATAGCAGACAAGGAAATCCAGAGATGTTACAGCAGAAGGTTGCACAGTGTAAGTCATGGACATATTGAGGGGAATAAAGCAGGAAGATATGTGTGTGTATGTCTTTGTTTACTGGGGCACAATATTAAGATTTGTGTCAAATTAACTTTCAAAAAATGTTTGAAGGTTGTTGAGGGTTTAGAGAAGAGAGTGTAGAAAATTCTTAGGCACAGGAGATCTATAGAGCTAAGGCTATTTACCTGATCAAAAAGAAAATTAAGCTATCGGATCACTGTTTAAGTTTAGAACAAAAAGAGAGTGGATGTTAACCTTGAACTGAGAAAGATATAACAGGACCAAGACTTCAAAGTAAGAAATACAGAACACATTTTTAACAGTTTTTAACAGTTCAGCTGATTAACCACTAGAACAAACAGCTAAGGGGTTGATAAGTTCTCCATCTCCTGATGTCTCTGTAATTGAGACTGAATACCCTTCTTGGTGTGTATGAGTAAAATGCAATTTACTGGTCTCAGTACAAGTAACAAGATTGGTGGCTAAATATAAAAAACCCTAACATATAAAGAAAACTAACATAAGCTAAATTTAAGGGGGTAATAGCACCTAAGTTTTAAAAATCATCTCCCTCCCAGTTAGGAGTCCAAGTTAGCTTTAAGAAAAAGCAATTTACAGCTGTTTTTCCTAGTATCCTATTATTTAGGTGTATATTAGAGTATGTGCATGAAATCTGGGTAAACAGTACTATAATTTACCAAAAAAGTACCCTGTTGATCACCATCTCTATCAGCCACAATCAATGAGTGATCAGGAATCACAAGATTCCTTTCTTGTAAGTTATTTCTTAGTACATTTCAAGGGCAGCTGAAAATTTTATTTTATCCATGTTTATCTATAAACTTTGTTGTGAAGCTGGATGCATGTGTAGACTAATGTGTAGACTTCTAGAGCTCTTACTGCTCACTTACTGACCTGATTTGCTAAATAGACGATTAGACATATGCCACAGCAACCAGAAAACAAAGCCTAGCCCACAGAAAAGTCAAATTCAATATTCAGTACCCTAAATGACATTGTAAGGGACAAAAATATCCCTAGGGGATTATAGGGACAAAAACGTCCTTATATCACTTAATTGGTCCACATATATGTATTGTTTCTGCAGACTACTTCAACATCAGAAGCTCAACAATAAAGGTGGACATTTCTTATAGTAAGACCAAAATTTAGACCTGCAGCTCCCTCCATAGACAACAGAGAGAGAGAGAGACTTTTCCTCTACAGGAGTTCAGCATTAGATTCTGTGAATTGCCTTGAAGGACAGTTTATCTCCATTGACAGTGAGGTGCTAAGCTAATTTTAACATAGTGAGCCCTATCAGAGTACCTTTGTTTATCCATGATGATGTTCTGTTGTTTATATTATTCAAGAGATCAGACTAGATGGAAGAATATTTGTCCTTTAAGTCTATAAATGCTTAGAGTTATTTATGCTTCAGTAGAGAGAAGAGTTGATAGTCATGTAATCCTGTACAGATTTGTGAATCAGAATTGGTAGTTTACATAAGAAACCAGGAATGAGCAAATAAATAAAGCATTATTGCATCAGGTGAAAAAGAGTTTGTTTTGTGTAGTATGCACTTAAGAAAATCTACTGTACTAAGCATTTGAGGATATTCTGCTCACTTGTTGCATAACAATAGCATGACCTTCATTGTGCAAGATACTGCAAATGCAATTACCATCTTGCAAAAACCAGTGCAATGCTATGGTCTTTAACTGAGATGTGCTAACTTACTCTAGCTAAACAAACATCCTTTCTCAAACTTTAGAGGAGTGATGAATAACTGGCAATGACTGCTAAAGTAATCTGTATAATTTAGGGAAAATTCTGACAAGGAAATCAACTTGGATATGAGAGTTTGAGAGAGCAAGAACTCAAGAAAAAATTTGACAGACACCACTGAAAATCCTCAATTAGAGAATCCAGAGAGAATGACTTCTTGATAGCCACCTTCTGAGATCCAGATGGACATGTTCTGAGAAGAGAGGAGCACTTAACCCTACAGTACTGTAGACACTAAAATATTGTATTCAGTGTGGATTGTGTACTCTGTCTGTTAGGCCTAGGGCTTAAAGATTTCAGCTACAAGTGATCTGAGTGTGAAGGGAAAGCATAGCCCCAGACAACACAAGCTGTCAGGAAGTAGTCCTGTGTGCTTGAATTGCATATACTGGCTGTAAGGTCATGTTGGTAATATTTCAGGGAAAGATATTTGTGAGATTTTCATTATTGCCATAGCACTGCAGTTTCTCTTTCACCAGAAGTGGGTACTGTTAGTTTTAGTCTGAAGACTTTTAAATGCTGCATCTTGACCTACATTCAGAGTTACTTTGGCTTTTTTCTTGCAGACTGTAAGAGAGTGGCTTCTCCATCTACTACAAATAAATAAGTGTTTTGTCTCAAAGTCAGTGTCTTGTATGTCAATTCACCTAGGTTTTGATTTGTAGATTTTCTGTCTTTTTAAGAGAATAGCACGGAGTGTATTATCAAATAAAAAACCATCATAAGCAACAGTCTTGATTTGTGATGTTCTTCACACTGCTCCAGTCTGCAGAAATTTCAGTGCACAACATCAGGCACTACAATCTGGTTCATAATTGGTTTTGATCATTTGACTATGTTCTTTTTAGCCACCAGAGATTACAAAAATATGAAGGAAGAGGTGTTCTTAAATGCTTTGTATTTCTTAGGATCATTTAGCAGAAATAGAGCGAACAAGGTATCTGCAACCATTTTGTATTTGGCTAGCTGAGCAGCCCAGCCATAATCTCCATAAATAGTTGAGATTCAGCTTCTTTTGAAGTTGTCTTTTAGTGAAAGAAACCAAAATTAACAATCTGTGTGAAATGTAATGTGTGACTTGATAACACATTATCACACAAGTGGTAACTTCAGGATTGAAATGTGGGCGCTTGCAGCCTGTGTGATGAAGAGGGTGACTGAAGCTTTTAGGTTTAGCTGGATACTGCAGGATATTTTGCAGTGGGCTTCACAAATTGCAGTTCTCTAAAGCTGCCTCTGGTTGTAACCTTCTCTTTTGTACAGTGGAAATGGAGGAAGGAAAACATTATTTGGAGGAAAGTGCTGGTATGATGACAGCTTCACCAGATGTTTAAGCAGAATGGGATAGTGACTTGGAGAGAAAAAGGAGAGGAAATGTCCTGTCTCTTGTGCTTTTCTCTACAAAATAAGGACATTCAGTTTTCCCTTTCCTTTTATTATTCTTTAGCTTGTAGTTTACTTTACACTGCTTCCTGCAAAAACTTTTCCTATTGCTTTCTTGAAAACCTTTGTTGCCTTTCTCTTTGACCTTCTGCCAACCTCTCTGGGTTTCAAAGACATAAGCAGTAACTTGGACACTGAGTTTGTGCCTCACTGTGTGTCTGGAATCATAATGGAGTCACAGGATTATAGTGACTCAGCTGGCATTTACTAGCCATGGTGCAACAGGAGCACAGTGATGTAAAATTGGAGCTAGCAGCACTCACCTCTTTGTTAACTATTTAATGATAATTATTAACAAATGCTTTCCTGTCCTGTACATCACAAAACAGCAACTTTCTCTTAGATAAAGAGCAACTTGCAAGAGTAAGCTTTCATTATGGAAAAAAATCCATTGGTTTTTCAGGCATTCTTTATAAATAAGCAAAATACTGCCACCAAGGACCAGTGGAATGCATTAGAAATAAAAATACATTTGCCTCTTGGGGGTATACTTGCTAAAATGCCTAAACATATTAAATTAATCTTGCATTTAAGAAATAAAACCATATTAACATGTTGATGAAAAGTCAATTGTATATATTCTTCTCAGTTACAATGTGTCAAATCTGAGACTCTAGCAGTAGGAAAACAGTTTATCTTTTATTCTTGCCTCCTTCAGTCAAACTAGAGACAGATACTCTTTACCTTGAGTACTTATTTCATAACTTGTCTTACTATTTATGTGATACTCCTTACTATGCAAAATAAAGAGCAATCCAGACACAGGTGAATTAAAATTATGTTTAGATCTCACCAAAGTGCAAAAAAAAAAAAAAAAAGTTCAGTATTACTTAGCAACAAAGCAAGATTCTGTCTTGAGTCATTGAAATAGAGGTTTTTTTACAAAGCGAGGGGAGTACCAGTTTTATACTGACTTGTATATGTTACTGCTATGATTACAGGTACAGAAATGCTATGGGGAATGGGAAGTCTTCATTATATGTTACAGAGGTAGATAGCCAAGGTAGCTGCAAATAGCAGAGAGTCCATACCCCCTGTTATTGCCATCCTCTACTCAAGGTCATTAGACCTGAACAGGAATAATTATCCCAGACAGAGCACTGGATTAATGGTTACACTTCTTCTGGTACCTTCATGAATGGAATTGCAAACTCTGCAAAAACAGGTGTTGTGAACCAAAGAGGATAAATACATTACTGTAACACCTGCAGACCATGCACATTTTGAGGTCGTAATCTTTTCTGGCACAGCTGTTTCTCTCTCTGACCCTATCATGGGCTTTTACAGCTACCTTCCCCCTCCTCACTGGTTTGGGATTCTGTTTTTTGTGCTTAGCCAGAATTAGCCTCTTCCCTCTACCTATGAGAAAATGGGAAATTCTTGTTCATTTTTGAGGTGGAGTGTGATCAAAGCAGGAAGGGCTTTTTCTTACAGAGTTCTAGCTATTATCTTGTTTATTCAATTTTCCAGAGAAGTAGGAACTCAGTGAAAAGCTTTCACAGGTAAAATGGGCAAAATTTAAATGTACTGACATAAGAGAGCTTCACAGGAAGACCATGGGTATAATACCAACAAAATAGAAGGAAAAATATGTAGGTTTCTGTGATAGTTTAAACAATATTCAGTTTCCATTTAGGTTAGTATTTTCAAAATACTTTGGTTTGTCAAATGCTGTATTAAAGTAAGGGGAGAGTACATATCAAAATAGTCAGCAAAAGTCCAACATTTTCAGTATGTTCTGTGTCCTGAATGTATCTTTTAATATTCAGTCTAACAACTGCTAAAAATACGACTAAACATCTAAAACACATTTTAAAAATGATTTAGCCTACTCTTGCCTCAATTGGACTGCATTTCCCTGAAGTCCTCTGAACAGTCCTTGAAGCTCTTGCTTTATTTGCTAATCCATATTTCCCACATCCTACTCAGATATTGAATAGATTACTGTACATAACTTCTTCAGATGTTAAGTTTAGCTTAACCTTTTTCTAACTTCTTTTTTGAAGAAGTTAGCTATGGAAATATGTGTATATCTCTGTCAAGTTCTTTAAGGAACTGATCAATTTTGGAGGCCATACGAGGTAAGTGCCTGAGTGCAAGCCTCACTGAAATGTTCTAGGGAATTGACAATAGTGTATGCCTTGCACAGTATTACGTCCATGCTAATTTCATTCTCCTTAAAGAAACTGTGGACGTTTCATTTTAAATTTTAGGAACGTCTTCTGCTTTCTTTGCTGCCTGCTCACATTGCCATGGAGATGAAAGCAGAGATCATCCAGAGGTTACAAGGTCCCAAGGCAGGCCAGCTGGAAAACACCAACAACTTTCATAACTTGTATGTCAAAAGACACACCAATGTAAGGTATTGTACTATAATAAAATGTATCAATGACATTCAGAATTTTTTTTTACTAAAGAGAGTGATTAAGAAAATAATTGCTTTAATAAGTTTTTCAATAACTTCATGTTTAATATCTATTAATTTGATCAAATGCTAACAATCCTGTGTTCCAGAAGAGCAACAAAGGTGATAATACAAGGAGGTTGTTTAGAAAAAGCAACACATTAACAGGCTTTCTTCATAGTGATGACTTCATTTTTCAGGTTAAAGTACAAAATCCTGCTTTATAAATTTCTAGATGTTAGAAAAATAATTCATCATTAATTCCAAATATTCTTTCATCTTTACAAGTTGTTTTGCCTATTTTTTTTTTTTGATTGGACAAATTAATTTGAATGATCTTAGATATTACATTTTTAAAGCAAGTATTGCAGAACTTTTGAAAAAGTTTATTTTCACTTGCAAGCACAAATACTTTTTCCTTAACCTGATGCTATGAATTGGTCAAGTTTTCTTGGTGAATAAAAACATAGAATCACAGAATCACAGAATGTTGGGGATTGGAAGGGACCTCAAAAGATCATCTAGTCCAATCCCCCTGCCGGAGCAGGAACACCGAGATGAGATTACACAGGAAGGCATCCAGGCGGGTTTTGAATGTCTGCAGAGAAGGAGACTCCACAACCTCCCTGGACAGCCTGTTCCAGGGCTCTGTCACCCTCACCCTAAAGAAGTTTCTTCTGAAGTTTAAGCGGAACCTCCTGTGTTCCAGCTCACACCCATTGCCCCTTGTCTTATCATTGGCTGTCACCGAGAAGAGCCTGGCTCCATCCTCATGACATTCGCCCTTAACATATTTATAAGCATTAATGAGGTCACCCCTCAGTCTCCTCTTCTCCAAACTAAAGAGCCACAGCTCCCTCAGCCTTTCCTCGTAAGGGAGATGCTTCACTCCCTTAATCATCTTAGTGGCTCTGTGCTGGACTCTCTCAAGCAGTTAGTGTATGGCTTGAATATCTTAGCAGTCAAGCTTGACTTTAATAGTCTGAGTAACAAGTGAACAGCGACTTCCATGCTGCATATCACTGACATGTAAATCTAGACAGAAAATGTCTACAATGATAAAAAGTTATTAAGCAATTTCTGATAACAAGCACATTTACTGAAATAATTGCCATTACTATATTGCCAATTTGTGAGGAGGAAAAAAGTTTCTACTTTTTGAATACACTGTAACAAATATAGGTGTAAAATGTCTATAAATACCTATAAATATAGGTGTACCTGTAAAAGTAGTATCTATAAAGGTAATACCTATAAAGGTAAAAATAGGTATATATTACATGTAAACATGATGCCTGTAAAGGTAAGTGTAGGTTTGCCTATAAATATAATTATGTTTGTTGCTCTACATTTAGCAGTGGCCATTTTGCATACAGGCATACCTCTGTGAAGTCCAGAATGGCTACTTTCAGGTTTCGCTGTTGACTGATATATCTGAGTTCTGCAGAAGGAAACTGTGACCAAGTTTCTGTTCATTTCTATTGTAGTATCTTGTATGCTGATATCGTGGGATTCACTCGCCTGGCCAGTGACTGCTCACCAGGGGAACTAGTGCACATGCTAAATGAGCTGTTTGGCAAGTTTGATCAGATTGCAAAGGTGGGTTTCTACTGGGCTGCTACAGTTAGTTTAAATAAGTAAGTCAACATTAGAATGTTTTTTTCTTCTTTGGGACTCTTCTACCTTCAGACAGCATTTCTGAGGCTTTGGCAGGAAGATTAGACTTAAAATATGTGAAGGAAAAAATCTGGCTCAAGTCTGAGTGCAACAGTGTGTTTCTGTTTCTACAATCTGTGAAACCCAAGATAGCGCTTTCTAATAGGACCAATAGGGACAGCTCATGAAGCCCTGTAAAGCTTAATAGAAGGTGAACAGCTCTTTAAATAGATTTTTTACAATACCAAGGATTAAGAAACTCTAGATAGAAAACTGATACAGTCAGTTTAGGTTTCATTTTTATAAAAATTACATCAAAATTCATGCTATGTGTGAAGGTGAAATCAGAAACACTAGAATAGATATAAATTTTCTATAGTTTTTATTAGTACAAAAACTATTGTCCAGTATTGCTTAAAAAAAAAAATGTTATATTGCCTTAGAGTACCAAAGATAGAAAGAAAATTATGATTGCTAGTTTCAGGAAGTATTGCACAGTACATCTTCAAAGATGTAAATGTGGATGGCTAGGTCCTTTGATTCCGTATTTCAAACAAAAAGACTTTATTTAGATTGAGGACTTTGGCTTAGTTCTTTAACCAAAGGTGTGTACAACACTGCAGATATGTGTTTTACAATTAACTTACTTCCTGGTTTTGCCCATTAAGGACCAGAACAGATGGAGGAATCATCCATACAAAACTCTCTGTGACAGCACTTCTTTTTTAGCAATCCCAATCCTTCTCTACTGAAATAAGCTTAAGTACAATGATTTTGCTATCATTTAAGTCAGTCTTTGTAACAGTAACCTTTAATTAATGTGATTCAAGTTGAAAGTGACCATCTTACCTTGCTTTTTCCTCCAGGAAAATGAATGTATGAGGATTAAAATCCTAGGTGACTGCTATTACTGTGTTTCTGGACTACCTATATCGCTTCAAAATCATGCCAAGAATTGTGTGAAAATGGGACTGGACATGTGTGAAGCCATTAAGTAAGTGCTGAAGTTTTTGTTAAATATTCAATGATAAAAATTTCATCTATTTTCCATCTGTAGCTGTGCTGATGGTTGAAAGATTCAGATCTGCAGAAGCTGGAGTGTTTTACTACAAGGTCTAGCATGGTAATCCTGATCTCAGCCTGAGCAAATAAATGTTTTAAGCTGTTGGGTTGTGCCAGGATATCTTGTCACTACACCATAAAGATGATTAAGGGTCTGGAGCATTGCCCATAAGACGAAAGGCTGAGAGAGCTGGGACTGTTCAAACTTGAGAAGAGAAAGCTGAGGGGGAACAATCTCATTAATGCATTTAAGTACTTGAAGGGAGAGTGCAAAGAAGATGGAGCCAGGCTGTTTTTGGTGGTACCCAGTGACAGGACAAGAGATGATGAGCACAAACTGAAAACAGAAGGTTCCCTCTGAACATGAGGAAACACTTTTTTCACTGTGAGGGTGACTGAGCAGAGGCTGCCCAGAGAGGTTGTGGAGTTTCCAGCCTTCGAGATACTCAAAATCCAACTGGCATGACCCTAAGCAAGGCCTGCTCTAGCTGGCCCTATTTTGAGCAGGTTTTGTTTTGGACTAGACAGTCTTCAGGCATCCCTTCTGACCTCAACTAATCTGTGATTCTGTAGTTACAAGATGCTGAATATCCCAGTAGATACCACTTATGTCTTGGGAAGCTTTCCTTTTTGGAGAGTAGTGATGCTGCCACCCACCTGTTAGTCAAATGTCTCTGTAAGAGGCCAGAGCTCCTGGCTCCTGATGAGTTTGGAGTTCAGTGATGGTCAGGAGCAGTTGCCCATCCACAATTAAGATGTCTCAAGCCCTGAGCCTGAGGAGTGATACTGAGCATGTCTACCAAAGAAAGTTCTAATCACTTACAGATTCTCAGGCTGAGACCTACTTCCCATGTTGTTAAATAAGCAATACGATGTACCTGTCTTACTAGACCCCAGGTTTAGTTTTAGTTTCAACTTTTCTGTAATTAATTTTTTTAGGTAAGAACTTTCTAAAATGTTTTGTCAGTTAACATAGTAATACACCACTGAGAATTCTGTGCTTATCAGCAGTATTTTGGATTTGTGAGTTACTATGTTTGTCCCTTTTGTCACAAGGGGAAAGAAAGACAAATTTATTTCCCATTGTGCTTGTTCTGTCTTTGAAACAGAAAATAGAATAAGGTATTTGAAAATCCTAATATGATTGCTTTTGAAATAGCAGTTGTAACTTACTTCGGGTAACTCAAGTAATAACAGGAGGCTTGATATGATGGTGAAAGAGGAAAAAGAAATATGGTTGTATCTGAGGGGTTAATACTTGTAAGGCACCTGAGGATACAACTAAAGACATACTTGAGGAATCCTCTAGCTTATTACTGAAAAGTAGATTGGGAATGGATTAGAGGCAACTGTAGCATTTCTGAAGATGCTGGGACTTCAAAGACGTCTTGCAAAAGAGCAGCTTTACTCCCCCTCATCTCTTCACCTGACCACTATCTGAACGCTCAGGGCAGAGGAAATAACTTTTGTAAACTACTTGCCTTGGATGAGTTCTGCACCAAAGCTGGACACATTTCAATATGAGGATACTCAAACCTAGTTTGGATGCCTGTACATCATACTGAAAGGTCTGTTTCTGAAACCTGCCTGTCCAGAAACTTTAGCTCAGTATTGTAGTTTATTTGTTAAGCAAGGGTCTGATTTTGTTAACTTATGTAGAAAGTACTTCTTTGAGGAAAGAACAATTTTAAAACTTTCCTTTTTTTTTTTTTTTTAGTCAAAGTCAGATAATTCATTGTCTGTAATTCACACCTGAAGTTCTTTTTAGCTTTTAGGAGTTAAAATGCTGTAAATGGTTACTTACGGCAGTTATTGTTAATGGCACAAATGTCTTTTCTGTAGGAAAGCTGTTTCTTTTGACTAAAATTACACTGTATCTAGGTGAGGTACACTTCACAAAAGTACATATCACATGGAGGTCTGAATATTTGGTAGTCACCTGTGTGATTTGTTTTTTTAAATAACTGGACTTTGATTTTAAGACTTGGTATACTCTTCTGTAAGTTTCAATTCCAATTTTGATGGTTTTGCCCAAATCACATTTGCCACTGTCCAGGTAGCAAGGTAAGCAATTACCTCATCCTTATGAGGTATTTGTATGGTGTGTACCTCATCATGAAATGGGTAGTTATGTTGAACAGTGTTGTCTCAGGGAGTAACTAAACAGGCATACAGAAGTGAAACCTCTAATCCTTATAATCCTTAAATATTACCCTCATATGTGGGTAATTGTAGTCACAGGAGGGTTTTAGCTTTCAGTTGCCTGGTCTTGTGATTCGATCCAGGGTAATTGCTGTATGGGTAGGTTTATTAATGCAAATTTGCTTCTTTTATTTTTAAGATATTCACAGAAAAGTTGTAATATTTATGGAAACTGGGATTTTAATCTCCTTGCTTTAGGGGTCTTTTGTAAAACTAACTTCAGTACAGAAATCAGGTTGCTGCATTTTCTAATTTTTTTTTCTTCATATAGATATAGTTATACCTTACATTGTGTCCAAATAAATCTATTTGTTTAAATGGTACTTGGAGTCCTTCTTGCCAAGTATTAAAATCTACGTATTTGGTTGTTTTGTGACAGTTCCACACACTTCAGAACTTCCCAATTTTCTTTGCAATAACTTTCTACTCAATATTCTATCAAGTATGTTTATTGTTAATGATGGATGATAATGTCCTCCTTGGTAAGAGCAGCCTTATAGAGTAGCAAGTTATCTTTTAGTTGTATAGCACATTCTGATCTGACTTTATTACTGTAGTCAGAATTCACAACGCTCCTGTAGACAGATGCCTGACTATCACAGCCTGCTTATACATCTCTGTAAGAAGTGAGGAATCTATACCCCATAGTTTGAAATGTTTTTAAAGTATTATGTCAAGTGTTGCAGCCTGAAGGTGAATAAAAATCACTCATTAATCAAGTCCATATTTTGTTGTGTTATTGCAGCATCTTTGTGTGGAAGCATCTCCTGAAATACTTCCATGGCCTGTAAAACTAAAAGTAGTAATACACTTGCTGTCAGAAGCATGTCACTCAATATGTGTTTGACTCTGTCTAAAATATCTTTTTTGTCAGTTATGAGTTTTTCTTACAGTCAGTCACTGAGGTGCAAACTGACCCCTCAGTGTGTAAGTTACTGAAATAAAGCAGTTTACTGTTTAGATTAACAGTTCTGTATAGATTTTACCGCCTGAATATGGTTTTGGTTCCAGTTCTCTTTGAAGCAAAAAGGAGGAATTCTACCAAATTAGCAGGTAATCTGTAGTACAAAGTCTTATTCAGTCTTGTTTCCTAATGATACGTAGCTCCATTTTGAGCAATTCAGCCTCACTACTCTACAGATTGTTTCCATTTAAACACGTTAGTAGCCCCATTGATGAATTGGTTTGCTTCTCTGCTCTATGTGGAACAAATCCAATGTTTTTTATAATCTGCAACCTGCTTGTGCAGGAACGGGATGCTAACCTTATCAAGCCATAGATGCCAGTGCTGCCTATGATGTTGAGAGCTGGCCACCTTAATTGGGTGCTTTAAGGCTAGAGCTTATCTATTAACGCAAAATGTATTTGTGTTTGAATATAAGTGCTGTTTTCCTTCAGCCCAAACTCCACCCTCTTGTCTGTCTGGTGACTTCATAATTTACATATTTCTGAGCCACAGATTCTCAAAGGCTGTTTTTGATTTGGTAGCATGAAATGAGTTCCATTTCCAATGAAAGTGAAAGAAAATGTTGGATGAGACAGTTGTACGAATTTTAAAGCTAGATACAAAATAAAATAATTTTGTTAGATATGATTTAATTTGTGGAAGTCTGATCCAAAAAGGAACTATGCTTTTAAAGCTAGCAATTCACACATAACTAAGTGCTCAAGGCTCATTGAATGTGTTAAAATGTGTAAGACAGGACTAGGTGCGTCTTTGATACATTAATCCAGAATTACCAATGAATAAAGCTCAGATAAACAGAGTAGATGCTTTGCTAATGACCTGAACTCTTGCTTGTGTGGACTAAAGTTGCTGCAACTGCCTGCAAGCAAACCATGCCTGTGAAAAAAATAGAATCCTTACAAACTTAAATTTCAGGCTGCAATAGGAAAAATCCAGTCTTGATGAGTATTTTCACTCTCCAGCGGGGATGGGCACACTGACTGTGGTGTACTGAAGGAAACCAGAGAGACTGTGGGAGCAGAAAATGAAATAATTGTGGGAAGTTTCAGATATACTTGTGTCAGTAACGCAAGTGTCCTATGGGGGTGTGATAGGCTACTTTCTTGGATGTGTTCAGTGCCTGCATCGTCATAGCAATTGTCCAGGGAGCACAGGAGCGAAGAAGTAGTAAACCCTAATTTGGTCCACAGTAAACCTTCTAATTTAAAATCTTCTGTGGTTTCTTTAATTTGTGAGACAGAATAGAAGATTCAGTTCTGGAACATATTCTACTTGCTCCCCTCCTTAACTCCTGAGAGCTTATTATAAAGCAGACTTTATGGCTTGCTCTCCAGAATATGGCAGGGCAGCCTTTTGACAAGCACTCCTAGAGAATAAATGTTCCTCTTCCACTTCGCCCAGTTTTGTAAAACACTTTTCTTTTTTTCCAAAGTGTTAAACTTGTGTCATATTACTTGTGCAGAGCAAAGTGGTGTTTGTCATTTTCTGACTGCTTACAAAGATCATTTTGAAGCAGTTCATTTTCAAGTGTGTCAGCTACAGGAGAGCAGTGTAAAATGGCAAAGTGAAAAGAGATATCAATAAACACTTGATAGAGACTGAGGGAATTAAAAAACTTCTCCTCTCTTTTTTTTAATAGCTTAAAAACACAGTTTAACAAAATACTTTGTCATGCTCATGTTACTTTCATTTCCTGGAAAAAGAACACTTGGCTACTACTGCTTACACATAGGATTTACCATATCAAATTAAGCCTAAGTTCTATGTTCCCTTTCAAAAAAAAAGGAAGACAATCAGGCCAGTTTAATTCTATAAATCAGGAGGTACAGAGCTGATGATTCTCATCATTAAGACTGCAGATGTTGCTAGAACTATGAACCTGTCTCATGTACCAGAGTAATTTGGGTTTCTTATTCTATAGTTGTTCCTTCCATCAACACCCTGAATTCCCCCAAGATAAATATATGTATATGTTCCTTATTACTGATTAGGTTTTGATCCACATGAGTTGGGGCTTAAATACATCAATTCAGTTAAGTTACAGTCTTCCCATTTCTTAGAACTATATAAGCCTGTAGACATCTGAATTAATTTTATAGCTATTTATTTATGTTCTTACTGACCCATATGACATATGTCTGAAAATGTCCTGGTTTTTTGACTTGAGTCACCCACCTGTGATTCAGAAGAGCCTGTTCTGGAAAGATTAGTGCCTATCTTATGCATAGGGCTCTTCTGAGATTTGAGTTGGGGTGAACATATACTTCAATTCTGTCTAAAGTTACTGGAAAGGTCAAAAGTTTAGATGTGCTTTGGACAGTGATGGTGACATCTTATTCTTTGTATAATGATTTAGTGGGTACAGTGTTCACAAACTATGTGGTAGGCTGTGGAGAACAGAGGCTCTGAGCCTGAGCCCATATCCCCAGAAAGCGTATGAGTCACCAGCCCGTAGAATATCCTGAGGTGCTGTGTTTTTCATCCTTCCTCTCAGAGCAGAACAATTTCAAAGCAGGCATACAAGAGTGATGGGACCTGACAGAAGTCAGATATGAGAAGATCTCCAGTGTAGATATTAGGGTCTTCAGATAGAAAAGCACATAACCGTAGTTCCAGATCTCCAAAATCTGTTTATTGGACTGTCGCTACATTAAAAGCCATACCAAAGGCTGCCTGTAGAACAAAAATAATCCACAGGTTCTATCATGAGACCAAACATATCCACTACTTAGTTCAGCCCTCTGAAATAATTTCAAATGAGTATAAAAGAAGGGACTTCAGACATGGACTTGAGAATTAATATTTACTGCAAATAGTTGCAAATATGGATAATAGTAAAAGTAATATATAAAAATAATCCTAGCATTGAAAGAATGGGGGCAATGCTAAAAAGAAATATATGTTATCACCATTGTTACTGCTAATCAAAGGCCCTATTATGTATATTAACACGTATTTTCTTCTCAACTACAGGAAAGTGAGAGATGCAACTGGAGTTGATATTAATATGCGTGTGGGAGTGCACTCTGGGAATGTGCTTTGTGGCGTTATTGGGCTACAGAAGTGGCAGTACGATGTCTGGTCACACGATGTTACTCTGGCAAATCACATGGAAGCTGGAGGAGTGCCAGGGTAAGAGGATCCTCTGTTAACCTTTGGACACATGGATTTTTGTACCATGGAGAAATACATAGGTACCATGTCTTCAGCCATCAGCATTCATGGAGAAGCCTGAACAAATTCTTAGTGCTGTCTTTAAAACAAAACAAGAAGGGCACTCAGTATCTCCTGTGTATTAAAGAGTAGTTTTTGTGGATGGAAAGCTTTAGATTTATATCCATTACAACTTCTAAAAATGAGATTAGAGGGGTTGTAAATTAAGTGAGCAGCATATAAAAAGTATATCCAAAAGCTAGTGAAAAAGGTTGATCAGGTTCAAATTATGCTTTTGATCGGTATTTGTGATTCTGTCATTCTTTTAAAATATAATTTCAGCCGTGTTCACATCACCTCAGTCACCTTGGCACATTTGAATGGAGCTTACAAAGTGGAAGATGGGGATGGAGATGTGAGGGACCCATATCTGAAAGAGCATAATGTTAAGACTTACTTTGTAATCAATCCTAAGGTTAGTAGTACTTTTATTTTGTGGCCAGTCATAGTTATTTTTGAGCAGGACCAGTAATCTCTCTAATTGAATAATTCCGTACCATAAGATATGAATCAGAGCTATTACTGATGCCTACAAATACATAATGTTTGCAAATCTTTCCCGCTCTTCAGAAATAAGTCTCTGATATTTCCCAGCACTATCATTAAGAATTGCAGGTTCTTAGCATCTCTCCATTTTTAAGTTCCTAAGCATGAAGATATGTGGTACCAGACAATGCATTACTACTTTAAATGGTATTGAACACCAAGGCTGATATCAGTTTTTATTCTCTATCAACCAGGGAGAGAAGCGAAGCCCTCAGCACCACATTAGACCTCGAAATACTCTTGATGGAGCCAAAATGAGAGCTTCTGTCCGCATGACCCGGTACCTGGAATCTTGGGGAGCAGCCAAGCCATTTGCACACTTGCACCACAGGGACAGCATGACCACTGAAAATGGCAAGATTAGCACAACAGTAGGGGCCTACTTATTTCATTTCATACAATTTAGCAATATTTGAAAGGAAAAAGGTGCTCAATGCTAAATACTTGGTTATTGCTGATAGAAGATACACACATTTGTACAGGGCATAAACTCAGTGAAGTTGCTGGGAGCTTTTACATTGACTTGTGAGATTTAGATTAGGCTCTAAGAAGCCATTTCTTGCTATAAGTGCATATCTGAATTATAAGAAGTCCAGTGTACTTACTAAAATACACAATTTGACCCTCTGTGCTTGAACCCCAGTCACAGCATGTAGCGTGGCTGCTCTTCACTTTGTGGAAATATTTTGAACATAAAGCCAGAGTGCAACACCTTTGGGAAGGAACAGTTTTGGTACAGAGACATTCCTGGAGATTTATTGGCTATTTAGGCACAGTCTCCCTTTGTAACATGGCCAAACCTGGAGCAAAGGCTGTGAAGTTGGAATATCTCTGTGGTACACTGGAGTGGACTTTATTAGAAGAGTTCTCTGGAAACCAAATCCACACTCACTGTAACATCTACCTTTTTAAGGTGCACTAACCACTCATCAGCTTTGGCTGATGGCCTGAGTTTCACAGTGCTGTAGTGCAATGATACATCTCTTACACTAAACAGAAAAGATTTCTTCTTAATTTTACTAATGCTATTTTACTGCTGTCAGTAAGATGCTATCAGTCCACAGCTTGTACGTTGTATTATCTTCTACTAAAAAGTACAAACATTAAGGTAAATTCTGATAGTTTTCAACACTGGCATTCAGTTTTATTCCTGTTACATAGGAGGACATAGGACTGAGCCACCTAGCCCATCTTGTTCAATAAATATAGTGCATCAGAATGTGGATTGTGACATGTTCCTTACTGAAAGTACCCAGCCATCATTATTTGTCACAAAATAAATGTGACTGTGAGGGCTGTTGTTGCTTATCAGTAAAAAATAATGACCATTGCCTGTATTTGGCCACTCAGGTTAAGTATTTTCAAAAACACTTAACATTGGTTTTTGATGAAGGTGGCAGGAGTTTAGGCTACATTAAAACTGACTTTGAAGCAGTGACTTTCTAGTAAAGCAAAACATTCTTGGATTCAGATTGTTGTATTAGTTATTTAGTGTTTATAATGATAGATCAGTTTGTCTGCAGGTCACTCCATCTTCACGCTTGGCTGGATTTTTCTTTTAGGCAGTTTTAATCTAAAGCTAAAAGTATTTGTATTGGAAACTTCTCCTTACTTGACCCTATTTTCAGCACCATTTTTTAAAGTAACTTAAGGTTGTCAAGGTCTGTTATAGTTCATGGGTATTTTCTTTTGTTTTTTTTAGGATGTTCCCATGGGGCAATATCATTTTCAGCGTTGCAGAGAGAGGTAAATTAATTTTAAGAATTCACTTATTCATATAAAGTCCATATAAATACACATATATTCATATGCATTCATATGAATATAAGGCATGCTTTCAAATATTGAGGACCATTTCTCACCCAAACTATTTTTTCAGCTGATACCTCTTACATAGAGAAGGATTTGGCAGGTATGTTACTTATGAATTGCAAATATGCTTCCTACTAACAAAAAGCATTATTCTCAATTAGTATAAGTATGTTGATGGGCTACTGTTTGTTTCTCCTAACAACCCAATTCTCTATCAGTGAGGAGAAAATTAAATGCAGGAAAATTGAGAGGAGGCACAGAAGGGTAGTAAAAGGGAAGGTGGAAAAGTCTGTTAATAATTTGTGTTACAACAGGTAATAATATGTACTAAAAGAGACATTTTATATATTTTGTTAATTGCTTTGTGCTTGCATTGTGTGTTATTATTTCAAAGTCTGTAGTATGTTTGCAGTAGTAAACATTCAAAAGCTATTTTATGGTCTTCCTGTAGTGCTCCTGGTACACAAAATGTTTACAAAAACACAATAGCTTGAAGTTTTCATTCTCCTGCTTGATAGTTCAATGACTAGGGCAAGATGGTGAGAAATGGAAACAGGGTTGAACTGATCACATATTTAAAACCACCCAGAATTTCTAAATTAAGAATGTCATGTGTTTAAAAAACAAGTTTAGCACTGTCAGAAAGCTGGAATGGTTTATTTTTATTTTAATGACTTGATAACACTTCAGATAATGTCTTCCTTGCAAAATTGTAAGTAACATCACAAACACCATAAAATGATTTGAAAGAACCGTTTAAAATTTTTTAATTTTATTGTCTTTGGTTATGAAAAAAAGTCTGTTCCTTCCCCATCTCTCTGCTTGGTAAATGTCTCCTCAACAAATCACAGGATACTGAAGTGCTATGCAATTACCTAAAATATTACTAAATTCCAGAAAATGAACAAATTTTGAATGAATATCCATGATATTAATAAAAACAATCTCTGATTTTAAAACTGAGCATTTACATTTGGACAGTATGTCAAAAGGACTTTATCAGCCTTATGGTAAAAAGAAAGATCATTGGACTGTGGTATTTGCAAATAATGCAATTCTATAAGATTCTGAGATGTTTGTGCTTTTGTCTTTCTAAATTCCACTCCAAAATAGATCCAAAAGGTACCAATGTTGCCATGTCTTGATACCATATTATGGAAGGAGTTTCTAGAAACCATTACGTGAGCCTAATGTCCATAGTGAGGCATATAACTAGGATTCTATGAGGCATATAACTAGGATTCTATATAAGCTAGTTAGTCATTCCCAGAGGAGAGAGCTGTAATGATAATAAGCACTTTGAAAATCAGTATTTTATGAGAATATGAAAATATGGGTTTTAAAGCCTGACTTTAGGCTTCTGTTTCTGGCAATCTTAGCTCTTACCTAGTTACATGATAGTCTTATGTTGTTAGAGATCTGCCAAGTGGATTAAGTGTGATGAGATAATGTCTCCTCATCTGTCTAGTTATTTCTCCTAGGCAGATTGTTTCATATGTGGAAAATAAGTTGTAAACACTTTCTTACCTAAATTCTATAAAATTGAATAAACATGAAATCAGTTGGATTGTTTAAAGTTACTGTAAGTACACTAATATAATTTCCATATGAATCTGAAATCTGCAACAGGTTATCAGTTTTGAGGAAATAACCCAAAAATTTGATATTGCAGAAAATCTGTATTACCTTTGACAGAGTTCAGTTCTACTGTAGGTTAAGAAAATTTTGGTATGCAAAGAGTCAAATTTCAGATCTGACTGTTGACTTACTGCAAAATACTGTTATTAAGTTGACATTAGATTTAAGTTTTCAAGAGGCAGAGATATAATCTGGCAATATTCAGATTTTAAGGAGAGCACAACTGCTAAAAGGACTGATGATGTCTACAGTAACATATGTTAGCAAAGACAAACACATTCTGATGATTCTCTGTCAGATTCATGCTGAGTCCAGTGAAAAGAAAAGATCCTTTTCTTTCAGTTGTATTATAAGTTATTAAATAGAGAAACATGCCGTATGTTTAAAACTAATTTCAGATTTGGTGCTCAGCTGTCTTATTAAAAATAATAAAGTATTTCCAAGAAAAGAAGAGCTAGGAGGCTTTCAGTAGAGAGTACTTCTTAGGCCTCAGTGCACTAGCACATTTTGCTCATCATACAATTTTGACAGGGATTTTTACAAATAACTACAAGAAACAGGAATGTTTTATGAATTTGAGAATATTCCCATTCTTTTTCATGAATTCGTAACACTGTGGCAGACTTTCCTTCAACCAGAATGTCTTGAACTCTCTTGATTTGTTGGGTTTTTTTTTTTGTTTTGTTTTGGGTTTTTTTCTATGAAATATTCTCTAGTGTGTGTTTTTTAAGTGCTCCCTAACAGCTAAAGTCTAGATTTTTTTTGTTATGTGTGTGTCAGACTCTGTAGCTTACACTGTTTTGGTTAAGACCTTATTGTAAGGCTCAGTGTGCATGAAGCCTATAGCTCCTATTGAAGCATAAATGTATAAAAAAAATTGTTGTTATCCTCCCAAGTTTATGTCAGCTATCACCTCATTGTTTAAAGTTAATGTTTATTAACAATGTAATGATTTTTCAAAGTAACTTCCCATATTTTTCGTTTCAGAACAAAATCACAGAAAAGAAGGTTTGAGGAGGAGCTAAATGAGAGGATGATCCAGGCCATTGATGGAATCAATGCTCAAAAGTATGCTTTTATCCTCTGTTATCTCCTTCCTTCAACTTTGACATAAATCTGCAACAGTGGGTGGTGTTTACCATTTCTCGCTCCCACATAGACAGAGAAGTCTGAAAACAGTGAAAGTGTCACTAATACTGGCATAGGAAGCTCTGCACATTGTGAAGATAGTCTGTACAGTAACATTTTCTACTATATGGGATGAACTGTGGTATGACAGAGGTTTTGACTTGTCTTGATCTTCATGGCAAAGGGATTTTTGCTCTGTAACTGTTTGTATCTGTACACTCATAGCCGTAACTCTACAGAATTATCTCATCTGAGAGCAGAGAAGCAAGACACAAGAAATAGCTGGCTCAGGAATCAGAATTATGTGAAAATTGCTGCTTTACAATTGTCACAGAAACATCTCCTCAGAATTAGAAACTTTCCCTAAAATCATAGTTTTAGTTTAGCATCTCTTTGTTTCAGCTGATTAGTTGATTTCTTAGAGAAGGCTAAGCTTGAAGGCATATTGAAGCTGGGGGGGGGAGGCAATGTGGCATGTGTTTTTTCTGTGTCCTAGGAAGAGCTGGAGGAGGTATTGATGTTCTCTGTTTGAGGGTGAATAGATAAGACAGAGAAAAATCAATACCAGTCCAAAGTAAGTGTTCAGGTTTCTTACATTTATCTGATGAAATAAGGATATTACCTTTCAAAAATGTGGACAATAGTTGTGATGAATTACATTTTACCGCCTACTTCGGTTACTCAGAGTCTTAATCAGCTGAGTATTACACTTAATTATTAAATGCTCATATTTCACACTTGATTTTTTGCTGATAGCCCTATTAAAAGGTACTTGGCTTTAGGAGAATATTTTTCAGTTTTTTATAGAAAAGAGTGTTGACATAGGTCATAGAAAGAGTACTGTGGAAGAGGGTAGCTCATTATGATAGGCAAAGCCTTTTGATTATACTAGACGGACCTAAAACAGCTATACAAATGCTGGCAATTTTTATATGTCTTCAGGTATACTTGCTCTGATAAGTGTGTTGTAAAAATGATGGTTTGATGTCAGAAGTAAAGCATCTGTATAAATGCATTAAAATAAAGTATTAGTATGATCATGCTGCATGTTGTTTTATCTCCGAGAATCCCTGTCTTATCTAATTAGTGCATAAAATTCAGAGAACCTTGAGGATAAAAGATGTTTGTCTGATAAAAAAGGTTTCTGAAAAAGTTTCAGTGCATTTTGTGAATTACATGGGGAATTGCACAAAGACAAGGAATGATCTTTTATATGTGCCACCTTCCAAAACTAGATTCTCTGCCTATCCCTGTATTGATTTGCTGAATTAATCACTTAATATTATTTCACTGAGTACCTGAGAATAAGTTGTCAAAAGTGCTGATTCCCAAATGGCAAGTTAATTCAATAATATTTTAACTGTGTGAATGCTAAACACTCAGAAAAATTAGATAAAAGATTTCCTACATTTAGGACAAAAAACTAATCACGTTTTTGTTTTCTTTATAATTGTGTGGGGGTTTTATGCCTAAATTTTTTGACTAAATGAAACTAAATGACAAATGAAAACATCAAGGAATCTAATGTAGTGGTTGTGAAGCTAAATCTTTTACTTTAGTGAATCAAGAAGCAAACTTTTAAGAAAATCTATGAGAAAACTGGTATCTCTGAATGTTTTTAAATGTAAAGTTTGGGTGGTATAGTGAACAGGCCTATGACTGAATGAAGAAAATTAAGAAAAACATTATTGCACATAAAATATGGCATTAAATTACCATTCTTTTAACCATTTTAATTATAAAATTGCATTAAAGTAATTAAAAAGCAAATATTCATTGTACACAGCCATTATTTCTTCCACACTGAGCTGTCAGCACAGTCTAACTTTTTCATCCACATCATGATTCTTTGCCATGTGTCATTCCGTGAAAAAAGTAACTGGTTGGAGGCATATAGTGATAGCATGTGGGTCTTTGGACATTACATGCTTAGGTGTTTAACAGCCAGTAACTGGAAGATAAGGTAATATAGATTCTGGATCTTCTTGGTCCAAGGCAAAGCTGTAGTCCAAATGAGTCACTGTTTTTACACAGTGTAAAATAGTGCAGTACATACTGAAATGGTATCTCGGGTTTTTAAAGCAGTGTAACGTTTTCTTTGGGCTCCCTCACTCACTGCTGTTTGCTGGTTCACAAACTACCTTAGCTCTCCTTCCACAAAAATGCCAAGCACCACATGGACATATTGTCAGTAACAGGGGACATCTGGGTTTAATTCCATCCTCTGGAATGCAAATGAAACTGTAGCATCTAAAAAGCAGCCCGCTGGCCTTATAGCATGATTCAGAGTAGTAGATTTAGTTGGCAATGCTCCTTAGAAAGCTGCACAAGGAAAGTTATGACCTGTTTATTAATTATTATTCTGTTAGAGTGCTACATTAAAAGATAAGTAAATACAGATTTTAAAGAGCGGGTGAGGAACAAAGAGCTTCTGTCTCAGCTGAGTGCCTTAGCCATTAGCGTGTAACATCATACTTTCTCCACATGTTTCTTTTCCCCCTACCCTGAACAAAGTATTCCTGGCTGCAAAGTGCCTG
Source organism: Antrostomus carolinensis (assembly GCF_000700745.2). Lineage (NCBI taxonomy): Eukaryota > Metazoa > Chordata > Aves > Caprimulgiformes > Caprimulgidae > Antrostomus > Antrostomus carolinensis. The sequence goes on along the minus strand of NW_010336293.1, from coordinate 6,017 downwards.
TCCTGTACAGGAGGGAGATGAGTAGCCCTAGCTATGCCACCCTGAACTTTGGTGGTTAGGGGACTTCTGTGGGACATGTGATGGATGGATAACAGTCATCTAGTTAAATATATACCTACAGAAGGAGTTAAACTAAAGTTGTTTGCCTTTTGATAAGTAGTTTACTATGGTAGAGACACACTCTCTTTCCTCTCTTTTTTCTTTATGTCGTGGTGTCTGCCACATTCTGTGCATGATTCCTTGCTGTACATTACCAATCAGTACAAGCCCTGTCAAACCACACATCTCTATGGATAAAGGCAGAATTCAGCTGGCTGTGTTGTTCATTGAATTACAAAAGAATTTAAACATAAATTTGGTACCTAGCTTCCCAGGAGGTATATCCCCACATACTTGCAGATACTTTGGTAACTTTTAGGCTCATCAGGGAGTCAGGCTGTAGGCAGAATTTTTCAGCCCTTATCTCTGTGCCAAAGGTATGTGACTTTGCATTCCCTTTTCTGTACTTACTGTCCGCTTCCATTTTTCTGTGTTATGCTTTTTCCCTCATCTCAGACCAGTATAGTTTTTTTCTGAGCCTTAAAATAGAACTAAAAGCTCCTGAAAACATGAGCTTGAAATGTGGAGTATGAGGCAGCATTTTCTCTAAATGGCACTCTTGACTTCACGTGCAACGCAGTGTGTACAGACCAAATTAGGCCTTTGGGAGTAGATCTGCAGACAGAACTTTTTAGCAGTGTGGTAATGGTAATTAAATCAATCCGCCTGTCACATACTGTAAGGAAAAGAGGGAAATTAGTTAACAGTTTGGAGAAAAGGGTTACTTTTTGTTCAATATTTATAACTAGATGGGAAAAGATTTGCACTTAATTTGCACAGGTTATCAAAAATGTTCCACAAACTGAATGTTTTCTCCAGTAGATTACTGCTGGAGCCAAACAAAATCATGCTATATGTACAACAGCCTATTATATTTGTTTCCTCTTGGAATCCTAACTGAGATCAGTTGAAGATGTGAGCCAGTGCAGAACAAACAGGGAAATATATATTTTTAATTAAGCATACCTAGAACTGAATATGTTTTCACACCCTTTTTGTAATGAAACTGATTGCACAAGAACAGGGACAGTCTCCCAGGCAAGGAAATTACTATTTTAGATTTCATAAATCAAAGCTAATGGCTTACACTCCACTCTGTCTACTACTGTTCTCCCTGGACCTTAATTTAGAATATATTCCACTGTGGTTTGTTGCTGCCACTTATTTGCATTGCAGGCTGTCAGTTGAGACATTTGTTTGGAAGACATTAGCTACACTATTAGCTTAAAGCCTAATTGAAAGTTCTTGCTGGAAAGGCTGCGAAAAATCTCAAGCCCTGCTGTTATTGCTCAAGCTCAAATACTGCATGTTCACAGAAGTAGTCTACTTAAATATTTTTTTTAATTGATCTAGTCCCTTTGAAGTGCAGCAACTTAACCCTCTTGAAATTTAAATATTCTGTTCTTTTCAAGTATCCATTAAAATAAATATAAATTTTCTTATTAGAACATTTCATTTTGTAAGCTTTTGTCAAGATTCACTTCTTTTAAAATAGATTTGTCATTTCAGTGCAAGTACTTATTCTATTTTGTATTTCTTATCTTCAAGCAGGGAAATTTTTATAATCAGTAAAAAGATCAAAATCTACCTCTAGAGTACAGAGTAATGGTCAAGAGATTAATACAGCTCAAAGACAAAATCAATCCACCTCTTTTAATAATGATTTTTACATTTTTATTTGGAATAGGAGTTCGTAAAGTGTAATTTACCTGCCCCCTGTGCATATTGTAACTGTGCTTCTTAAAGGTACCTTGTGAAGGACTGTTTTTATCTCAGGTTCTCTTCTGTGCACTGGATATACTATAGTATTTTGAACATGAGTGGAATATCAGTGTCAGAATTACATAAAGCTTTCCCTTGATTGTCCTTAGGAATGATCCACAGAAAAAAATGTTTAATCTGAGCTTTTGTTTCATGTGTGCATTAGCAATAGAAATCCAAATGGAGAGGAGATCTGTAGTTTCCACTTTTACTGTCAGTGCAATTCACCATATAAATTGCAATACGCAAGAACTATTTTCAAAGTGATTTTCCTATTTTACTAAATTTCAGTAATACAAAAAGACAGGACTACTTTATTTTTATAATGTCAATTAGAATATTCCTTTTCTCTTCTAGGCAGTGGCTTAAATCTGAAGACATTCAAAGAATATCACTTCTTTTCTATAATAAGACTCTGGAAAAAGAAGTAAGTTATTTTCACTGCAAATTCATGGTTGTTTCCTTCTTTGCCTCATCCTAAATGATGCTTGTATCCCTTGCTTTTGTGACACAGAGCCACAGCCACAGCACCTCACCTGCAGGGAGAAGTGTTCAAACCTTAGAATAATATTGTAGCTCATTTATGGAAGAAAATTTATGAATGTGATGTCTGAGACTGCTTACCTGTTTGTAGGGCTCTGCAGTTCACATGAATTTCTTGACCTTTTCATGGTCTTGCAGAAGTGGGAGAAGGTTTGATAGTCCAAATTTGATGTAACTGGACTAAAGATTTCCTAAGTTCCATCACCTACATTCTCAAAAGGCATTTGTCAAACTCCACTAGTTTTATTTTTTTTTCTTTTACCATGTCTCAAAGACTCCACCTGCAGTAGTGATAGTCTTATAATGAGATCAGCTGCTCATTAGTTTTCTCCGTATGCACGTGATCCTCACAGTCATTCCAGAGAAACAATCCTATGAATGTTTTTTTAAGAAAAATGTCTAGCTGTCTTGGATGCAACACACTAAAAATGTTCTTCTGACTAATATGTGTGGTAAAACATGATTGAGACAGGTATGTACAGATAAAGTAAATTATATTGTTTCTAGTCCTTGGAGTAATGATCAGAATGAAAGATTCTTCCCTTTTAGGTGATTGTCATGACCACTAGCCTAGAAAGTCAGGCCTTTTCTTTGTTTTATGGCCTTGTAGAGCTTGAG
>NW_010336293.1:0-2977 GCF_000700745.2 Antrostomus carolinensis | reverse complement strand
AGGAAGACTGGAGAGTTGCCTCTTTATGCTTTCTCATAAACATAGGGCAGCTGATATGCTGTCCTGCGGGGAAATAAGAGGTAAGTTTCCCCACAACTCAAGTATTACTATACAAAGAAGTATTACTATATTGTGTTCACACTGTATAGCATAAGTGCAAGCATCTTCTGGGTCCTATGTGGTAGTATAATACGTATTTAATTATTTTTGTGGGTATCTTTCTGTTCAAAGCATCTGAAATAATTTTCAGACTATTTCACAGCTCAGCAGAATAGTGTTCTTATGGCCGGCTGCCATAGGCATGTGTTGTATGCCCTTGGCAATGCATTAGGGTGAAAAAAGCTTCAAGGCTTGTTGAGGCTGTTTAGTAGATAGTGTAAGAGAGAAGAAGCTAGACCTGGTGGGTTCTCATCCATAATTTTTTAAGGGCACACTGAGTGGATCAAAGTTGTGCCTAGGAGCAAACTCAGATTTTAATGTGGGTGGTACTAACCAATAAATTCTGAAAGACAACTTGAGAGAAAACTATTATATGTGCACTTTGGACAATCAGGGAATCAAGATTTGGGAGAAAATCAGGGAGCTAAGTTATTCAGCTGTGTAGATGGTCCCTGTAGATGGTCTAATCTCTTTTAGACTGTAGCATGCTATGGAACAGCAAAGAACTAATTGTTCTTTTTGGATCAAAATTTTTAATCTATTTCTTCAGTGCCTTTAATGACTCACTAGTCCAGTCTTGACTTTGAAGAACTCAGTAAGAAGCCTGCTTTTGATTTAGAGGGAACTTTTCAGGCCCTGTAGGACCTGAAATTACAGCAAAGTAGTAAAGCAAAATAATTACTTTACCTAAGGAGCGAGTTGCCTGACTTCAATGGGAAACATCTAGAGAAGTGTGAAACACTGAAATAAATTTGCAAGTGACTTGGAATTTTTTGAGATTTTATCAACAACTCGAGGTCCAAAATTGTTGGACAAGACCATTAAGAAACAACAAATATATTGAACAGGTGGAAGAACAAAACTTGCTGCAAACATACCCACTGAGCAAAGTCATATTTGTGCCTTGAAATTCAGTTAGGTATGTGATAAAAATTGCTTTTAATTTGTCATACAATTCAAAAGTGAAAAAAGGCTATTGGGTTCCTAAACTCAATTTTTGCATGTTCAAGTTTAGTGCACCAGTTTCAAGGGCAGAATTTGGTACTAAGCACAAAGACACAGCTGTGTGCTTGCAGTTAGAAAGCACAGCTGATGCACTTTCCTTTTTATGAAGTTTGAATTTTGAGCACTTTGTAAAAATCATCTTTGGTACAGTTTCTTTTAATAATGAAATCTTGAACTCTTACCCTTTGAAAAAAACTTTGATAGGGTAAGTAACTTTAATAGGCCTAATACTTAGGTCATTTGCCTTTGAGAACTTAATTGGTTTCAATCTAGGCATATCTATCTCAAATAGCAGAACAACTCTGATGAATATTTCATTGCTTAATTCTTATGTCTCTAGACAGGCTAATTAGAGATTCATAAATAGATTTTTTTCATGACAAAACAGATCAAATTGACTCTGTCCTAAGAATATCAAGTGTTTAGTAGTATCAGTGGTTATATGAGGCATTTTAATACAGACATAAAATATTTTAACTGTAATAATATAGCCCCGGTAAATATCAGTATGATTGCTAGCTATGCTGTTGGAAGTAGAATATTTATATGCATCTGTAGCACAGTTTACACTTTATTGCTTTGTGTGCTCAGAAGTTTCCTGTCTAAATGACTGTTACCTTTTTTATAACTGTGTCAGCCTATTCGGTATTTTATTAATAATTTAAAATCAGTTTGGGGATTTAATGACTAAGAAACTTGGAATCAAATACGAATGGTTGACCATTCCTAAAAATATTTTAGAAGTGGCTTTCACTTCTTTTTTTTAATTCAGCTTTTTATTATTAATTTGAGATAGTGCTATTCTACAGAGCAACAAGGCGAAACCATTTGACATGGCTACTTAAGCGGTTCTTCAAGAAGTAAAAAGATTCAGTACTATGACTGATAATCCCTAGCCCTGTGTGAGTGGATGTGGAAGTCATTGAACTGCAGGAAATTTACTGTTGCTAAAGACTGCCTATACATATATGCAACTTTAAGCTGAAATTTCAATTGGGAGATATTTTATCTGCTTTGGAAATTGTGTTGTTAACATTTGCTTTTTTTTTCCTTCTAGTATCGAGGAACTACTCTGCCTGCATTTAAGTATTATGTGACTTGTGCCTGTCTCATATTCTTCTGCATTTTTGTTGTGCAGATTCTGGTATTGCCGAAGTAAGTGATATTTAACCTGTACTCATTCCTATGTATATTTTCTCATTAATGTAAAAAATTAAAATATGTGAGTTAAAAAAATTGTAGAATTGTCAGATTACAGAGTTCAATTCATGGAAATGAAATTGAACAGAGAAGATTGAGGATTTCAGCCCACTTTCAAAGTTATGCTTGTTTCTAATTTTAAATGCTTTTAATACCATGGTACCAAGCGTTAGTATCAATTCTTCATTCATTTTAGTTTTTTCTCTTTACATTTAAAAATGTGTGGTGATGACAGGAATGAAATTAATATGTGTAAAAAAAAGTCATACAAGTATTGAGTCCCAATTGAAGTGGGATGAAATGGATTGCAGAATTGGGACTGTGATTAAAATTTTTATTTAACATATTACTGTGATAATACTGCTCTATTCAGCATGCAAACAGAACATTATTTATAAAATATATTTTTTAAAACTAATTTTAAAATATTATAATCAATTTCTGAAATAATTATTTTTATCTGAATTTATATATTATGAGCTAATTTATGTTTGTGCATATAAATCAGCTATTTTTCTATCTGTGCATGTTCTAGAAAGGCTGAGAAAACTGGAAAACAGTTCCAATAAAGAATATTTTATTAGGTTTTGATCAGTGGTGCAGAATCTAGTTG
>NW_010336292.1:20139-26663 GCF_000700745.2 Antrostomus carolinensis | reverse complement strand
AAAATAAAAAATAAAAAATAAAAAATAAAAGTCAATTACATGGTAAGAAAAGAGGCTGCTATATTGCAGTAGCAAAAATCATTCAGACAGGCCCAGATCTATGTATATAATCAAGCTGATTTAAACTCCAACTGGATACCCCCCACCCATGCAAAGTCTCTTATTGAGGTAAGTATCAAAATCAGTATGGCATTTATCCTCAAAGCTGAGGTGGAGCTCACACAATGGTTGTGACACTGTGGAAAAATAATCCTCCTATAGCTGGATCTGTATCCATACAGCCCACATAGCATTTGGGCCTCTCAAGTTTAGTCCACTCCAGTTCCCATACTGCAAAAGGCTATCAACTGCTATCTTAGCAGCATCCAGGGCTAAATCCAGCAACATATGTAGGCACTCTAACATCTGCCTAGATGCATGTCTCATTTACTATCAGGATTAGTCAACATGGATTCACTAAGGGAAAACAATGCTTTACAATCTGCTAGCCTTCTATGATGGCATGACTGGCTGGGTGGATGAGGGGAAAGTAGTGGATGTTGTCTACCTTGACTTCAGCAAGGCTTTTGACACTGTCCCCCATAGCATCCTCATAGGTAAGCTTAGGAAGTGTGGGTTAGATGAGGGGACAGTGAGGTGGGTGAAGAACTGGCTCAATGGCAGAGCTCAGAGGGTTTTAATCAGTGGTGCAGCGTCTAGTTCCCAGGTGCAGGACCCTACACTTGCCCCTGTTGAACTTCATCAGGTTCCTCTGCACCCAAATCTTCTGGTGGATCAGCCACTCCTCCCAGTTTAGTGTCATCAGCAAACTTGCTGATGGTACACTCAGTCCCTTCATCCAAGTCACTGATGAATATATTGAATAGGTTGGAATTTATGGTACAGTTATTTTCTGTCGTCTAGGAATTTGCATCTATATACACTTTCTAAAATGGGCAGGAGTCTTTGAAGGTCTTTTATGGGCAAGTGCACTAACTGTTAGCCTAGTAAATAAAAGGACCTAAGAAGTACCTCTGTAATCAGTTTAAAAAAAATTAAACAAAACAGCAGATACAACACTGGAGAGCCTAGAGCTGTTCATGTTGGTTTTGGCATGTTCTCCTAATACTGTGCATGACACTTCAGAGTAGCTCTTTGTCAGCCTCTTGTCATCTGAAAAAGAGAATATTTCAATACATTTTTAATGAATTTTCTGTAGTTTGAAATTAAATTTTCTCAGTTCAGAAAGGAAAAATCTCCACAAAGGAAGCAGAAAAGGTCATATAGGAAACATATCCAAAATTGTAACAAATACCAGTGAGTACACTTGGACACATTTCCCATCCCAGAATGCCTTTGGCATTTTGTCCCAACAAGTTCTTGCCTGCTAGCTCTCCTAGCGAGATTCCTTTCACATCATCCCTCTGGAGCGGCAACAGAACTCCCATCCAGAAGCTTTCATCAGTGTGGAGGTTTGACCCACAGTGGGACCATGCGGTCCTGCATTCACTCCCCCCACCCGGTGAGATGGGATGGGAGTCACAACAAAGGGGGCATGGGATTAGGAACGAAGGACAGGGACGGCTCACTCACCAGTTAGGGTCCCAGGCAAAACAGACTCAAACTTGGGGAAGAAAAGTCAATTTAATTTGTTGCCATTCATCTAACTGGACATAACAACCACATCTTACAACACCTTCCCCCACCCCTCCCTTCTTCCTGGGCTCAAATCACTTTGCTCCCAATTTCTCTGCCTTCTCCCCACAGTGGCACAGGGGACAGGGAATGGGGGTTCAGTCAGTTCACCTCTGCTGCTCTTCCTGGCATGAAAGTCCAGGAACAAGGTGTTCCAGAGCAAGCTTCCCATGGAGTCACGGACCTCTTCAGGCTCAGCTTCCGGCTCCGGTATGGGGACATCCATGGGCTGCAGACTCACACCCTACTCTGGCGGTCCACCCCAGCTCTGGCATCCAGCTACTCTCAGGGTCTCAATTCCAGTCACACTTGCTCTCAGGCTCAACTTCTCTGCTCCAGTGTGGCGTTCTCCATGGCTTACACATGGGTCTCTGCTCCGCCATTGAATCTCCGTGGGCTGCAGGGGACTTCCCTTGTCTTCTACTCCATGTGGTTGAACTCGGTGTCTCGAGGTCCTCTGTCCTTTCCCTTCCTTCTCCTTCCTCTGGCAACAAACCTCTCTCAGTCTGTCAGTCCTTTGTTTAGGTCAATGGTTGTCTTTTATTAAGTCAATGGCCTCTCCTCTGGGTTCACCCCCACCAACTTCCTTTCAGTACAGTCCTTCCCCTCACAAATATGGATTTGCAGAGGTGTTTCTCTAGTGTTCATTGGCCCAGCCTGGGCTGGGGGGTCTCCGCCTTGGAGCCAGGGGAGCTTTTCACTCTCACAAGGTGGCCCTTCCCCGACTACCAAAAAAACCACCCCCCCTACACACACGAACCCAACACAATCAGCATTAAAGCCAGCAATCAGCTCAGCAACACAGACAAGTCCTCTACTCATGTTAAGGACTACCCTTCAGCATCACTTTCCAATAAAGTTAAAAAACAAGACTTTGATATATAATTTCTCTAATTCTTGTTGGCTTAATCATGTCAGCTCCTGCCTTTATCTTCCATCACTAACAGGTTGTGACCAATTCCTTACTGCTCTCACACAGGGACTGCCCTTCACCATGTCTCTTGAATTTCTCCTCCAACCCCACTCAGCTGTGCTCTCTCCCAAGTTGAAGACAATACAACTGCCTGTGTCTCTTTGTCTGTGCTGGCTGTCATCTTGAGAAGACACTTGCTAGTATAAGCTATGAAATGCCAAATGGGTTACATCCAACCTGTTCCCAGGTATTCCTTCATTTATATCTGCAGCTGTCATCTGGTTGGTTTCTTTGACAATTTTACTCTTATCATCTCGGGCCATCTAACAGGTTGAGCTGGTTTTACCTTTAATAGATTCCAGGTCAGAGTCTACTCAGTAAATGAACAGCATTTGAGACCAGGACTTTCTATTTAAATAACAGCATACTTACCTGTCTCTTTTCCGAGACCATTCCAACAAAGCATCCCAAAACACATCTGTGAGAGTGAGCCCTGCAGAAAGGAAGGATGAAAAGGGCAGAGAAGAATGGCAGGTAGAGAGCCACAACCTGACTTCCCCAGCCGAGTCCTCCTCCATTGTGGTTTTTCTCTTATGAGAAGTACTAAGCACTACATATAAAAGTAGAACATTTTAATGGGAATCAAGACAACCTATTCCCAGCCCAATCTCAGATTTTTCACAGCCCCTCAGTCAGACCACTCACAGAGCAAACCCAGGCTCAAATCCCTTCCACTAAGATGGAAGATACACATAAAACAGAAGTCTTATGCTCCTAATTACCAGGAACAGATCCTAGTGCTCTCAAGAAACACTAATCATACCCAAGCACATGAAGAGATACGAAAAAATAGTTTAGGAGGTACTTTGCAGCAGCCCAGAGTGAAGTTCCTAATTGCGTTCAGCTTGCAGACTGAATTCCTCTTACACCACCGACAGCCAGAGTTGACTTGCATAAAACCTGATCCCAGCACCCGCTGCAGTCAATGGCAACTTCCCTTGGATGCCAAACAGGCCTCATTCCCTGCCTAATCAATTTGAGGGCCATTAATAAAACCTGGAATGTGGGGTAGCATCATGCCATACAGCATTAAGTGGCAGCAGCAGCACATATGACAAATTTGTGCATCAGGCTTAAAAAGTACACCCGCAGAAGACACAAGAAAAGGATGTAGAGTCTCCCAAATCTATGAACTAGCTGCGGTTGTCAAACACAGCAGATTTCTTGGCATCAACATCTGTGCCTGAAGCAAGCAGCCATTACAGCACTTTGCAGCACTGTAAGCCATTCTGACAGCTCTCATCTCAGTCTGAAAAAAGATTTGATGATCCTGGCTACCCTTAGCAAAAGAAATGAGGGTGCCCCGCTCCCTGCCTTGCACGGGCCACTGTGCATACTGAAATGATTTCTCCATACATCTCTCTCCGCATATATTTATTGCTAGGTATTTTTTATCCTTACTGAAACACAGTTTTTGCAAGTCTATGCGTTTTAATGCACAGAAGCTTTACCAGGCCAGAGCACAGAACACTAGAAAATCACTTTAGGTCACGTAATGAAGTAGAACAGCTGACAACTGGCCTGTTGGCAGGTAAGGTGAGGAGTAGGTGCTGTTATATTACCTCATGGGAATTTAAAAAAATTTTTTTTTTTTTAAAGGAGAATTAAGTGGGCACTGCCAGTATGTGTTATTTGTTTCTGCTGCTGTGAGAGGCAAGGTAATTTTTTTAGCTTTTAGCCTGTTAACATAGTGAGACACATCTTGACAATAATATATCAGTAGACTGGTGTGCCATCTTAATAAATGATACAACAGATTATCATTCATCATACTGCTGATTAAACCCATCCCTTTATCTGTTCATATATAAAGCATCGGTTGATTGAATCATTTAGCTAACATCAGTGTTTCACCAATAACTGCAGGAGGATCCATATGAAAGAAGTTTACTATACTCCTTCCTCTTCCTGCCTCAGGCCACAATCAGAAAGACAACTGTTTAAGAACTCTCATAATTGTATTTTATTTGACATCAGCAATATACACTGGAGTATAGTAGGAACAATTTTTTGCACAATCTTTCTTGCAAGATGGATTTATTTTCCAAATACATAGATGTTCATAATACAGGAAGGTAACAGTTAAGCTGCACAATAGCAAAACAAGTTGACAGCTATCAAACCACCTTTTAAGTTTGTTAGTATAGTCAGGTGACCAGCACTGAATATATGCATTCAAATTATTTAGTTTACCACTGATTCTTCCAGTCTTCCCAGACACATCCTTCCTTCCATGAAACAAAAATGTGCACGAAGAATAGTGTAAAATAACTCAACTCCAAGGCTTCCCTTGCTTTGATTACCTTGCAGTTTTTCCCCATGTATGAGTCAATACAAAGGGATAAACATCAGAACTTGGCATGGCATAGAAACTCTTGCAACATGCATTTAGAACAGTCACATATTGCAGAAGTAGTAAATATTGAAATAGAAGTTAGGGGATTTAGGACTTTCCTAAGAGGGTGTTAAAGAAGCATTTCTACTATGCTGCTTTTAGTGTGTATTTTCTGCATGCCACAGCTTTTAGAGAAAACAAAGATAAAAATACTTCAAAAAGCTTCATATTTTTCACTGGGAGTGTTCCTTACAATATCTAAGCTCAAACCCAAATGTTTCGGTTGCAATGGAGAGGGCTTCACAGGAAAGTAAAAGCTAATGGTTAATGAAAATACCAGAATAAATAACATCTCCTTTCTTTTTACTTTTTTCAACTTAAAAATGACACACAGCTATAGCAGCTGCTGCACATCACGTAGATTTTTTTGGTTCCTCAGGTGGAATAGCTATTATTGAATTAGCACAGAAGTTAGTATCTTCCAGACCACCTCTCTGACCACTGTGAGTTGAGAGAGCAAGAGAAAGGATGTTCCATATTGTTTGTTGGACGGCCCAATTCTAACAGCTCACAGAAGTGTTTCAGCAATTTGGACTATCAGAACTGGCAGGACAGGGAGTCACTGTCAGAGTGCGAGGGTGGTAGGTAAAGGTGAGGAGAAACACAGGAAGTCAATGCAACCATGAGATGGCTTATTTACTTATTACCACCAGGTAAATACTGTGTCTGCAGAGAGGTTTTTAACATACTGTTGCTGCACTGTATATTCACTAGGGATGCAACACTCTTCATGTGCTTCCAAGCTGAACAGTCCTTGCCTCAGCAGCACACAGCATGACTGGGCTGGCAGTGCCAGCACTCAGCCAGAAAATCTGGAAACCAGAAAATCTTTTGTCTGTTCTACTACTGACTTGTCTTTCAAGCATCCAAAGTGCTTTACACCACTGCACTAACACTGGATCTTGAAACCCGCACAGTGGGACCACTGCTTCAGCACTCCAACCATACCCACGCCACACCTCACTGTTTGACTGTCAGGTTTTACCTGCCACCCAGGCTCTGCTGGCGACGCTCAGTGCAGAGAGAGCCCGCAGCCGAGGGGAAGGCGTGCAAATCCTGCACTGTGCCTGCAGCTGCCACCCACCACCTCAGCTGTGGGGCAAGGGAGTAAAGCCAGGGACAGGTCCAGAACAAATCAAAACAGTGCAAAAGTAGCAGGACACGCTGAGACGTGGTTTTAGATTGCACATTGAAGGGGTTTTAAATAGCTAATGAGTGCAGAGAGAGCCCGCAGCCGAGGGGAAGGCGTGCAAATCCTGCACTGTGCCTGCAGCTGCCACCCACCACCTCAGCTGTGGGGCAAGGGAGTAAAGCCAGGGACAGGTCCAGAACAAATCAAAACAGTGCAAAAGTAGCAGGACACGCTGAGACGTGGTTTTAGATTGCACATTGAAGGGGTTTTAAATAGCTAATGAGCAGCTCTTAAGCCTATTTCAACTCTCACATCTTGCCTCAGCAAAATACCTAATGGTCTCCAGCCTC
>NW_010336292.1:0-20107 GCF_000700745.2 Antrostomus carolinensis | reverse complement strand
ACAGATTGCTGCATCAGGACTAAATTTAGACCTACAAAACCATGTTCCTAACTCAGCAGGGCCAGCACTGAGTGCCCTCCTGACTGGACTGATGAACTGAACCTAAAAATTCCTAGGTCTTGTTTGAAAAGGCATTACCTTCTGCACTTCCCCCATGGCACAGCAGAGGGAAAACCTGGAAGTGTACAGGAAAGCTGTTAACTCACAGAATCGCCTAGATCAGAAAAGACCTTCATGATCATGAAGTCCAATCATTAACCCAACACTGACAAGTCCCCGACTAAACCATGTCCCTAAGCACTATGTCTCCATGACTCTTAAATACCTCCAGGGATGTGGATTCCATCACTGCCCTGGGCAACCCCTTCCAATGCCCGATAACCCTTTCAGTAAATAAAGTCTTCCTAATATCCAATCTAAACTTCCCCTGGTGCAACTTGAGGCCATTCCTCTTATCCTATCACTTGTTAGATGGGAGAAGAGACCAACCCCCACCTCACTACAACCTCCTTTCAGGTAGCTGTAGAGAGCTATGAAGTCTCCCCAGACCACCCTTTTTTCCAGGCTAAACAAACCCAGTTCTCTCAGCCACTCCTCATAAGACATGTGCTCCAGGACCTTTACCAGCTTTGTTGTCCTTCTCTGGAACACACTCCACGTACTTAGTAAGAACAATTGAAAGCATGAAGATCAAAGAAGGCATTTTCTTTTACTCATATATTTTCTCTTACCTGATTTCATTATATTTATGCATATGATATGCAGATAGAAAGTGAAAAGTAGCCTTTTTAAATCTCCCTACAAATTTCTACCTTCTGTTTACATAGGACAGTTGCACGATTCAGACCATGTGTCTGAGGGCGTTGTCCAAATGCTTTTTGAATATTGTCAAAGATTGGTGCCATGACCAGCTCCCTGCGAAGCCTGTTCCAGTGCTCCACCGCCCTCTGGGTGAAGAACCTTTTCCTAATGTCCAACCCAAACTTCCCCTGGCACATCTTCCTGCCATTTCCCCGGTCCTATCATTGGTCACTGGAGAGAAGAGATCAGGACCCGCCCCTCCTCTTCCCCTTGTGAGGAAGTTATAGACTGCAATGAGATCCCCTCTCAGTTTCCTCTTCTTCAGGCTGAAGAAATCAAGTGACTTCAGACTCTCCTCATATGGCTTCCTCTCTAAACCCTTCACCAATTTTGTGGCCTGCTCTGGACACTCTCCAGTAGCTTTATACACTTTTTATACTGTGGTGCCCAAAACTGCACCCAGTACTCAAGGTGAGGGCACCCCAGTGCAGAGCAGAGCGGGATGATCACCGCCTTCGACCAGCTCGCAATGCACTGCTTGATGCACCCCAGGACATGGTTGGCCCTCTTGGCAGCCAGGGTACATTCTCCAAAGAAAAAAAAATACAATCCCTGTACTTATGAAATGGCTACTGAATACCACACAGCTAAGCATCTTTCCCACAGTTACATATATTAACTAGTTTAACAGAAAACCCATGTACATTCATTGTGTCTTACCTTCCTAAGTGAAATGGCTACAAATAATTCATATTTTCAGTACAGAGAAAACATTTTGATAAACTACAGTTAATTTTAAAAGTTGTAATTAAATACTCTCCAAATGAGAGATTTTATTTGAAAACAAAATCTGTCTTTTTAATAATTGGAGAGATTCTCCTAAAGTTGGCTTAGAAGTATTTGCTACCTTCCCAAAGTTTGCAATAGAGCTTGTGATTTCCACATGTGCAGGGGAGGAAACCTCTTTTGTAAAATAATAAACAAACAAAACTAGAGAAAAAAATATTTTCTTCTTCACAAATGCACAACAAAATGGAGAAACGAGCATCAAAGAGAAAACCCCTTTTCCAATGTATAAGCTACGAGAGAAGTGGTAGGTGCATAATAACTGTACCTACAAAAAAACTCACTGATACAGTTCTGTTTCTGGGAAGGCCCACAAACTGCTGGCATGAGACTGTGGGTGCTTACCAGGAAGCAGCACTAAGCATGCTCTTTTTCATTACCAGACACATATTTTGTACTCCAGGAAAGCATTTTCCATCCCAGCCCCAGTGCTCTGAAGACCGTGATGCCCCATGGTACAGCTTGGATGCACAGCAATGTGGATGCATCCCAGCTGGCAGCAGCTGCTAGCTCACAACTTTCCAGTCTTCTAGTCACAGCATCAGAAACCTTAGGACAGATTAACTGTGCTGATCCTTGGGCAGGATTCACAGTTGGTGTTGAATTCCACATTGCTCTCAGCTGGTGCATAAGCTGCCTACTTGGAGAAGAGTTTAGGGGCATTATTCATAAGTGGCTTAACCAAATATAAGATCTGCACTGTCTCTGAAAAAGGCAGTCTCACTCTCCTTCCTCCCCTCTATTTCTGACCATAGTTTTCAACCTTCTCCCACATCAGCAACATAACAGCTCTCATGCACCCATATGGTGGGTTACAAATACATCTTTGCCTTTCACGGGATCCACGCTGTGCAAGTGCTGAGGGTGTGGATGTACATTTTCAAACATGTCTACTTTAAATGCAGCTGCAGCCCACAAACTGACCAGATTATCAGAAATGCTCAGTACTAAAAATCTTCAGGTACAAGAATGAAGTCTTCAGATTTAGTAGGAAGGCATAATAATTATGAAAACTGGCTGCTAATGTAATGAAAGTTTTTTCTTTTTTTTTTCTCCCCTCTCCTTCTATAACTGAATCAAATCAGAGGCAGCAATCTCTGTATTGTTTCTAAAACCTGAAGCAAGTTCAAAGCTAAAAGTTCCAAAGTGTTTCATTACTGCAAATTAAATATATGGAGTTCCAGAAAGAGAAAAAAAAATACCATTCACATTTTTAGTTGAGAAATGCTCTAAAATAGAGGGAAACCGTAATACTTAATAAAACTCAACCTTTTTCCCTTACCATTCTGTCTCCTAATTCTTTCTGTTTGACAATGAAAATACCCTTTTTTAATGAAAACAACTTCAATGGAACAGAAATGTTTCTACAAGGACATTAGCAACTTTTTTTTTTTCTTACTTTCTCATTATACTTACAAAAATAATTATTTCTAGGCTGTTTCCTGCCAGATGCTGTTCTAGTACCTCTAATAGGACATATCTTAAAATAACTGCCCGATAGCAAGAAACTCAATTTTTCATTGGTACTCATGTTTTCCCTTCTCTTCTTTTTCTCTCACTTCAAATAATTTATTGATTTGGGCTCTTTCATAAATTCTGGCTTGCTTATGTTTTTTTTCTCCATTATTTGTCACTGATGTAATTCACAAAATTACCTTTGTGGAGGAAAAATTACTAGAGAGAGCACCAGAGGTTCAAGAAAGCCCATGAGATCCTGTTTTAATGCCAGTGGAGGCAGGATGAGAATCCTCAGGTTGTGGTTTCACACCAGCTTTAACCCAGCTCAAAACATCAGTCCTAGCCTCCACACCACCTCCTTTGTACCAGCACTAAGACAGGGAGCCAGATCAGGGAACTGATCCCGCTGGCTACTAACCAGCCAAAACACAAAACCACAATTTGCTAGACAAGTTACTTCAGCCAGCTCACCACAACCACACAGATACTTCTCCCCACGCAAAAAAAGACAGCAAGGAAGAAGGTGGGAGCACTACATTCAGCAGTAATAGTTTTACAGTGGATTAATCATGGTTTCAAAAAAAAATAAAAAAAATAAAATTAAGATTCTGCTTGTGGTCTGTCCGGCATTGATTGCTTTGGAGGCAGGCAGGACATAAACCAGCTCCAATCCAGAAGCCTCTTACAGCCAGCATGCCCTGGATCCTGCCCTGCCCAATATGCTTCATGAGCCCCCTTCAAACACACATTAAATACTCACGTGTGCAAAAGGATTTTGCACAAACAGATTCATTTCCACCACAAATATGCTGCTGGTATTGATCTGAAAAGACGTGCATCTGTGAAACAAAATGACATTTTCATGTGCTTCTACAAGAACTCTGGTTATCTGAAGCTCCTCAAATCTCCACCATTGGTCTGGTGCCAAAGAATGTTGCCACAAATTAATAAAGAAGAAAATGCAGGTACCTACAGAAAAGTATGTTATTATTAATTTGATATTGTGGCAAATTCTAGAAGAATGTGAGATTTTCAAACTTGCAACTGTAAAGCAGACTATGAAATTACTGTTAGAAATAAGGTTCAACTATCTTACATTTTGAAAGCACTTCAAAGAAATACTTGTACATGTTCTTGACTTCTGAGTCCTCTATTCTTATGCATCTTTACATACCATGGATATGAGCCACCAGCACAAGACAAGGCAAGACAAGGCAGTACCTAACTGAATTTTGTAATGCTTTGAGCTCAGAAGTCCAGCTGAGTGCTTCATACTGCCACCTGCTTCTTCTACCAACTTCCAGTTAAGTTTTTCCAAGGATGAAAACATATTCATAAATAATTATTTCTTCAAATGCTTCTTTATGCCATCAGATCATCTGTAGAGTGCTATGTCAGTTAGCAGCAACGTGGATACAACATTCACAAAATACACACAGCAAATGTTGGAGATCAACAACAGCAAGGCAAGGGAATAAGTTAGATTTCTGAGCTAGTTGAGGGTTAATTCAGTAGTACTATATATTTCCTTGGGATCTTTTTATTGAAAACAGACATATGAAGATAATTTTTAAAAATACCTACCTCACACGGTGCTTTCCATCCAGAAAGGTACTCCTTCAAAACAAGACTGCTTTCAAGTACACTCATATTATTTGAATGGGTACATGTATGTATATATATACACACACACACACACACACACACACACACACACACACATATCCAGGCTGCAATGACATTAGTATTTTTAAATTCTAAAATTATGCTATTATTTAAAAACAGCATTCAATAGTTGATGGGAGTTTGTACAGTTTTCTAAAAAGAGAATGTCCAAGGCTTTTTTATTTTTGCTGCTGCTGTTTTTATTTCAAAGAAGCCATCAGGCTCTCAGTTTCTCTTGCACAAGAAAATGAAGAAGAATTATGACCAAAACAGAATTATGACCAAAAAATTTTGTGAACTGCAGTGGATAGTAATTGGTTTGCTTTGAAGTCCTTTCTAGTGGAATAATATAAAAAGCATTAGAAAGTCTAAGAGATAATTGTAGATGCACTAAGTTATGAACTAGAAGGCAATGTTAGTCAATTCTGAAATAAATACTTACCGCATTGTCTGATTCATGTGAAAACAAAGTATATTTTACAAATTCTACTAATTTTACAATTGAGGGTTTTAATTCCCTCCAGATATGAACACAGGACATAGCATTAGCAAAGAGAGATCTTTTCAGAGAGCTCTGTACTTCAAACTACTCTCACTTAATTGGGATGTGGCAAAAACTTACTTTCAGAGTAAGTACTCAGAACACGCTGAAACTGCTCACCACACCCATATTCTCCAAAAAAGCTGTATCTTGACTCTGAGAAGAGACCTACAAATTAAGACTGTACAAATTAATGGACATCAGACGCTTCCAAAACGGTGCATTTTTCCTTACAGTAAACTTCCTGTTTAAAGTGCACTGAAGTCAATGAAAAACACATATTGATTTCAGTGGCTATCAGTACAGGTCCTCACAACAATACAAATACAAGTAACTTACCTTGGAATCATACAGTGAAAAAAACATAAGGCCTTGAAAAATAAAAAATATATTCAGGGAAAAAAGATGCTATTGTCACTTAATGGGTTCTGTTTTCCTGAATTTTTTCCTAGTTTTTGGGGGGTTAAGGGGCTGGTTGTTAATACTGACTTCCATAAGGCTATTTATCCTTTGGATTTGCACTGAGTAAGAAATTTTATTTATACAGTTTTGCTCCTTCAACTTTATGCTGTATTGCATTATGCTTGTCAGACTTTATGAAGAGAAGCATCTCCTATTCTCCCTGCTTCTCACTGACACACTGCAAACTTACTGCCACATAGTCCTGCAGTTCCATAATACTTCTGTAACTTTTATCATCCTTGGCTTTATCCATATCATCAGTAAACACTGTACTACACCTAGACTTCTCAATACTACAGCTGCCATTTTCCTAATCTTTTATTCAGTGCCAGGATTAAATAAAGCCAAGAGCAATTTTTTGTCAGCTATCTGTATTGTAATTTCCAACAGTGCTAGCCACATAACATCTATCAGTTTTAGTGCAGTCAAGCCCTACTGGCAAGTCTCAGGAAGACAAGGAAAAACTTCACTAGAATTTCTTTCGTCTTAAAGCTTTTGGGTCAAGCAAAAGTTCTGGAGCCCTGTGTGCAAAGTCCATTATCTACTCTGCTTTCTATGCAGATCCCTTGGAAGCTTTTGGGATTTGGGGAGAAAGCATGCTACAGTAGAAACCATGCTCCAGCTTCTCACAGTGAGAAAGGTTTCCCTAGGAAATCTCCTCTAGCATCAATGGGAAAATGTCCCAGGTGGCCAATATGTGTCTCTCAAACAACCTGGGAGGTCATTTCTTTCATTCTGGCCTTCCCTCCCCTTCCAGTAGCACAGGGAGAAGGGAATGTTAGGCTTTGGATAAACTGGATAAACATATCCTGTATACTCTGATGTTCTCATGTGGCACACAGACACTGCACTACAGCATAAGGTACACTGTGGCCAAATGACATACAGGAGATATGCACGAAAGTTGAAGGAGTACTATTACTGTGCATACTGAAAAGCTGAGTTCATTCATTTTTCTCTAAAAACACTGGTTAAATCATATTAAGTACAGTTACTTGGTTTCCCCAATTTTGTGTAAGGTCCATCCAGAATGATGAAAATTATGAGATGCCAAAGGCTATGCTTGAACGCTTTGTAATCAATAACTTCTAGCTCCCATTAACAGAAAAGCTCTAATCACATTTCTTATTACATTATTCACCTCTTTCGTTCAATTATTTACTTGCCTGGTCACAGGGTAATGTAGAGTGGATGGCTAAAGAGTTTTAAAAGTCTACTTTTTTTTCCCCTTAAAAGATATGTGGGAGAAACCAACATCCATTTGATGGAGACGAGTCCATTTTATAGGAGGAGAAACAGACTCCAGTTCTGCTGGTGAGCTCTAAAAGCTCAGGTCACCATGGAGGGCTGCGGTCTAGGTTTGCCACCTTGCTTGGCTTTATCAGTTTCATAATTATAGTGCAACCTCTTAATAGTGGGCTGATACAAATTCGACCTTATTCATAGCTGACTACAAAATGCACTTCAGTTCCTGTGAAGGCAATCTTCCTGAACCGAGTTTTTAACTGGTTTTCTCAAATGGTTGTGTTACTGTTTGGGGATGCTGTCACTGCAGCCTGTGGGAGTTTTGCTGTTGGTTAACAAAGTCTCCGAGGAAACGAGTTCTGTCTGTTTCCTGGTAAGGTTTTTTGGCTTTCTATCCAATTTCCTTTCCTGTTGATAGAGATGACTTATCTGAAACGTTTGGTTAGTTTTAAATCACTATGGTACTGTCAAAAAAAGATTGTTTGACAGCCAATAGAGAAAAAAAAAAAAAAAGCTGTAGAGTTCATCTCACTAAAAACCATCCCTAGTAAGCCATTTGGTCACTGAACTGACACCTGCAACATTCTCCCTTAGGATTTTAGTTACCAGTATTGAACATTTGGGCCACTATATTTAGCATATTCCTGCTTTTGTTTGTGCTTCTGAATTACACAGCATTCAGAACCTGCCAGTATTACTGAGTATATTACAGGCTCTTTACTGTTTCTGATCACTCTACAAGGAGATTAAATATAATGAAGAATCACTGTTAGCAATAAATTCCTATTTACATTGTCTGTAAATACTTTGGAAAACTAGTTATGGCAATTGTTTCATATGCTGTAATACAATACAGCACAGTACAGCACATTACAATAAATTAGTCCTAGACTCATAATGAGAGATATATATATATATATCTCAATTTGAACGTAGGCATGAAAGTGCTGGAAGGTACGTCAGAAACACACTGACAGACTAAAAATAGATCTTTTTTTTCTGCACTATCATTAAAAATGTCTTCCAAAATGGGAGCAGAGAAATAAATATTTGGAATCTATTAATTTTTGTAATCCTTTTTCTTCCCTATAAGTCTTTGAAATATAACAGGAACTACAAATGAATTCAAGTAGCACATTTAGATCCATCTTGGTCAAATAGCTTGAATCAGTATTGATCCTACTGAACAATGCACTGAAAAAGCTGATTATACAATCAGTATATGGGGACGGGTGGAAGGAAGAGACACTAGCTGTTTCTAGTGAATCATTTAAAACTCTGCCTGAGAGAAAACATCCTTGGTTTTCATCACAGAGGAAAGCACAGAATAATTTCAGTAACTTCTGGTGCAAACACTGGGTTCTCAACACACAGAAGGCCATTGTTTTTCATACTAGAAACATTTTACCACTTGTGCAATTATGACCAATAATTGCCAGAGGATCAGATTTGTTTCCTCTGGCTTAGCAAAATAAACAAACAAGCTGTTGTAGCCTATCTTCTACTCTGACAGTCTGCAATAATGTGACCAAATTAGGGAATAAACAGCTACACCTCCTAGAGATACATCTAAAGATGCAAACTACTGCTGTTACACATCTTGCATGGATGTTCCATTTCCAGTTATGTGCCATGGCACATATAATGGTTTTCTAAGGGGTGTTGTGAGCTCAGCCTTCTTCTAGATAGAAAAGGCAAAAAGAAAAGGACTGTACCTGGCCTCCTGAGAGAACTACTTAAGTAAAGAAAGGTGAAGGTTACTGTTTATATCACTACACTATAATAAAGTCATGTAGGACATTCCCACATCCCGTGCATTCTATCATCAACAGTCCAATGCTATACATGAAAGAGCAGCCTAGGATCCAGACTACACGCTGTGGTACACAACTTGCAGTCTCCCAGGTCTTGTAAGTTATAGGTCAGATTCTCAGCCATGAACTGGCTACAAGGCTTGGGTAGATAGAAGGAAGCACAGAAATACAGTCATAGTTTCACCTCTGGGGTCTTTTTACTCTGATTCTCATCGCAATGTAGTTTAAGGCAGTCTCATGCATGTCACCAATTGCCCCAGCTGCTCATGGTCTCCATCAGTCACTTGGTCACTACTTGGGTACAGACCATTCAACACTCACCTGATTTTCCCCCCATAAACCTTTGACCATGAGCTACCAATCTGCTATTCCAACCAGCTGAAGATAGGGATTAATCTACTGAAAGGAGATTCGACTACTTCCAGAGCCTTTAAAGGCACAGCCAGATCACAGCTGAGAATTTGGCCTTTGATTTTTACTTGTTACCTGCACAAAAATGCTAACTGTTTGCCTAGACAGATGGATCTGTGCAAACGCTTTTAGATTTATTGCCAGCATAATTTCCACCCATTCTGGTGAAAAGAAAATTTCTGATCAAGATTTCTATCAAGTTTAAACTGTTCAATTTTTAACAAAGTTGCCAGCTTGCATATTGCAATTTGAACCCCTAAGAAAAGCACCTATCCATGCCATAGCACAAGAGAAACAAGCAGACCATAAATAAACCTCGTGTTCCCACCTAGAAATTTTCTTTTCCTATTTATGTCACAGCATTCCTTCACAAAAGAGAAATTTGTTTTGCTTAATTTTGAAGCCACTTTTAAAACTGTTGAAAGTGTAACTTGATTCAAACATTGTGTAAAAGGGGAGAAAATATATGTTCAAAGGAAATCAGAGGAATGTGACTGAAAAATATGGGGTGGGAAGAAAAAAACAACCAACCAACTAAACAAACAAAAAACCCCAAAAGCATTCAAAGGAAAGAACAAATAATTCAAATTAAAAGTTGAACATTGTGGGCTTGGTCCTTCTCTTACCGCAACAGATGTAATTTAGGAATAAAACCACTCAAGCTGGTCAGCAAGGTCAAAGAAGAATCACACACTTAAGATCACCTTACCAAACAAAAATCTCCAATTTTGAGAATTACATCAGATTTCAGATTTTACAAGGTTCACTCATTCTTATTTTGGAGTGAGAATTTCCAAGATTGCAATGCAAAATAATGCTTAGTAAAAATATACGGAGCTCTACAACTCCTTTGCATAACTTTTCTGGAGTTGCACTCTCCCAGGCTGGACTCTCTTTTCGTTTTCCACTGTTCATTTTCTTCCCCCCATTCTGCCAATTTTAATCTAGCAGGGAAAGTCCTTTTCTAGCAAGCACTGTCAAAATATTCAGGACATGGGCCTTGCACTCAGAGAATGCAATGCTGTGTCCAGACAGCAGCGCTGGGTGCCTCAGGGATTTGTAATAATCTACACGCATATTCCTAGCAGTCAAGATGTGTTCCACTGCACAGCTATGCACCTCTGCCTTTGATTTGTTTGGGGTGCACATTCCTCCCAAAGGCAAGTTCTGTGTAGCCAGACTAATCTGTTTGAAGAGATTGATGGTTCACTGCTAGCTGATGGGAGGAAGAAAAATCTGTTACCTCTTACTCTAATAGGTGTTAACTAATTATACCAAATAACTCCAGCCTTTACAATGGGAAAGTAGCACACAGCTTTTATAAATAAGAATTATTGACCTTTTTAAATAGTTTCAAAAGAAGAAACTCTGCATCAAATGTGAATATAATTTAGGAACTACTACATAGCAGCAAAACTACATTAGACTTTCCGATTTTTCCATGGTGTCCTTGGATAGATACACCACCCAGTAGACCATGTTAAATGCTCCAAAGGTAACAGGAAATAAAATGCGTGCATATTTGTCTATCTTACTCGTGCCAGAGTGGGAGGTGGGGGGAGCAGGTGATGTGACAGCAGATGGCTTTGCAGATGCTCCTAATGTATTAGGTGTGGTGGTCTGAATCTGTTCCAGTCTAGATCCAAGCAAGTGCTGAATGGAAGGGGATCCAGCTGTGGCATGCTGGGATACAAATCCAGTTAAAATTGGGGTAGAAGGAGGAGCTGGAGGGGTAGCTCTTGCAGAAGATAATGTCTCTGATGCATTGATGCGTGTGAAAGGGTTGGGACTTGATGCAGAAAGGGAGTGGGGTGTAGTGTCAGAAGACCCCTGAGCTACAGAGGGAGGCTGGATGGAACTGTGTCTTGTGTCAATTCGGCTCCCACTGTCAGCTTCAGACTGTACTGTGGCATTTGTTCTTTTCCTCACATTTGAATTGGCATCTGTACTCTGCAAAGTTTAAAAAAAAAAAAAAAAAAAAAAGTCAAACCACCTAGTCATTCTTAAAATAAACACTTAAACAGAAGCAATAAAAAAACTTTATAACCAAGCACTATCAGAATAATACTCACAGATATAACCAGCAGCTTGATCCAGAAGCACAAAGATACTGCATGCTCATGAAAATAGATTTAATAGCATATAAAGTGATAAACAAGAGTTCCTTTTATCTGTGGCTGGAATACCAGGGTGAATATATCTGATGCATCACACTCCATGTGATGTAGTACCTTTGTAAACTTAATACCATGAGGCTAAGGATTCTTGGGTTAGAGTTGAGGTTTTTTCCAGGCTTATGCTCAAAACAAAATGCTCTGTTGTTTACCTATTTCTCTGATGATATAAAAACATTCTGGATGCAACTTACCAGCCGTGATGGTTTACTTCTGCTTTATATTTCCATACAAGTAACTACCTTATACAGGAACTCTAGTCTGTCTTCTAGAGTAGATGGTACTACAATGTAAGTATTTACCAAACCAAATTACCACATTGTTGCTCTTTGAGAAATAATAGCAGTGCTTTTTCACATCAACCACAGGCAATAAATTCTCCAACTGCAATTGAACCAGTGAATAAACCAGTCTTTCATCAACTACTCCTTTCCACTAATTAAATAAGAAAAGTGGTGAATTCTCCATCACTTGATGTCTTCAGGCAAGTCTGGATGCCATTCTGAAAGATGTACTTAAGCCAAATAGTACTGATTAGGCTGGATGAGAAACTGAAATACAGATAAGGAAGTATAGATGGGAAATCCAGCAGAGGTTCATATTTCACTGACTTCTGGGAGTGGGACTCAGGCTCTGCCTTTCTTCTCTGTACTTAAGTGGAAGCCTAGCATCTCCTGATCCTCCTTCTGGAAGGGTATCAGAAGAACAGACTTTTGAACCTTCAGCCCTGCACCTAAAATATAATATAAAACATACTATATTTTAGATCTAATATGTGAATACATATGGTGTAAAGACTCACTGCTTTCCAAAAGATAAAGATTTAATGGCAGATTGGGTACATATACTCAATAGCAGCAATACAGGCTGGACCAAACAACTCCCTATTCATCAAAACATTACATGTTTTGCACCTTTTTGATTATACCATTCCCAAGCACTGTCCTGCACCACACCTTCTATGTCTTTGGCTCCCCTTCACTTCCCCCACTACCAGAAAACCCTATCAAAGCCCACAGCACAAGGAAAAGGGAGACAAAGCGGGCAGAGATCTTCCTTCCTTCCTTCATCCAAGAGCAATTCTCTCCAGCTAAGTGCCAGAGCAGTAATGGAGAACAATTCAGCTTTTATTCAAGGTACTAGGATCTTGAGTTGTTACAAGAGTGACAACCATGTCTGCCTGCTGTTTCAGTTGTGCTTAGCTGTTTTGCTAAGGAAACAGAGAAATGGGAACTGAAAAAAAAAAAATCTGAAAAAGCAATTTAAAAAAATATCAAATCACTTGACATATCCAGTACTCCCACCATGACCAGAATGCTGGTCCCAAATCCTGTTAATTTCAGTACCAATCAGTCACTGGCAATAATGCTGCCCTGAATTTATCTGAAGCTGTCACAGATATATGCCAGTTCATGGCTGATGTATTTGCCAGCTCATGGTTGGGATATCAAAGAATCCCCCTTAGGTTTCCCAGTTTTCCTTCCTGTATATAAGCGCATCAATCCCTTTTATTTATTTTTCTGCATCTGCAATCCAAAGAAGCAGAGGACTGGAATAAACACCAGAGGAAACTGATATTTCCTGAAAGAAACACTAATTGCACTGTTTGAAAGAGAAGCGTGAGTCACTCTTCAGGAAGTGCAGAAGTACACCCAGGTGTGCAATTTGGATACTTTCACAATGGGGTTGTCAGTGACCCTGGAACAGTAAAGCAGCTTTCAAGACTGCTAAATTGAAATTATAAAATACAGTCAGGACAGGAGTGCATTTACTAGAGACTTGGCAATACCTGATGGAGTACTGTATGTCACTTGAAGGCTTGCAAAGCTAAGCAGATGTAAGTCATTGATGTTCACTTGCATCTGCTTAGGACAATCCCTATTGTCCTAAACAATAGTTTTGTGCTATGGAGAAGTTGGCACTAGAGTCACTCAGCGGAAGTGAGTTTAACTTCTATGTGCAGATCCTTGGACAACCTTGCTTTGCTCGAGTGAGATTCTTCCACCATAAAGTCCTCAAGCAGTGCCTGGGGAGCAAAAGCCCACAGGTAACAGGTAGCAAAGTAGATAGGCACTGGAACTGACATGTTTCGCTTCCCTCCTACTCTCTGCCTACATTAGATCAGTAGCTTAGAGGTGGTGCTGCTGGAGAATAGAAGTACCACATCTTCAGTCACTGCAAGCGCAACCATAAAAGAACGGTCTCAGGAGTAGAACAGATAATTAAGTGCACTTCATAGAGGCATCATTTAACTCTCCTGCTCACTTCTACTGTCACCTGTTTTCAATGGCCACCTCAGTGTCATTCCCTTCTGACATTCCCATAGACACTGGTAACACAGACAGGTACCAGCCAGGCTCCTTCTCACATCTTCATTTATTTTCTGGGAACTTGTTTCCATCAATACGTTTGCACATCTCTTCACCCTACATTGGCTGTTGTCTAAGTGACCAAATAAGACCTGTTGCTATTTAATCCACTACTCATATCCCATTACAGTGTTCGTTCTAGAATTAAATTATCAATACTGCTTCAAAAGGGCAAAATGTGTAACTTGAAAAGTCTACTGGGCATTGTCTTTCTTGCCACTGATATACACAACTTCCAATACTTCAGGAACCTTAAGTTTAGAGAGAAACCCGGTTTCCTCATAAGTATTACAATGTACACATAAAGCCCAAATAGGTAACATCGTAAGATATCACAACATAGCACTGCATAAAAAATGTACCCATATTTTTGGAGATTGCTGTTAATTCTCTGGAAACCCGCTTCCAAGCACTCAGAGCATGGAAAATAGAAATGGTATTTCTAACTTGCTCCACAGACAACATATCACTGAAAACTGACTGTTCTTCCATAATGTCACTGTAATAGTTTGGATTTGTGTTCTTGTATTGAACATTGTTCTCGAAACATACTGAAACAAGCATGTTGCACGGAGAGAGATTACAGAGGGAAAGACAGGGGCTTTGGCCATTGCTGGAGCAGCCTGTTAACCATTAATACTCTAACAGTGCTGGGAGCAACCTAAATATTGGGGAGAGAAAATCTTCTGGGTCAGTTCTTACCTCCAATATCTTATGCACCTCAGAAGCCCTAAGGGAAACACGCTCCAACTCCTGTCCCCAGTAGGTTTTGCAGAATCACTGTGTACCAGCAAAATAAGAGGCAGGCAGCCTGCCTCATTGCTTCCTTTTTTAACAGGACAGCTGTATCACTCACCCTGTGAGGGACAAGCACCCAGCTCCATGTCCCGTCAAGGCTGAGCAGAATGCACACTCATTCCCACGGTGGCCTTGCCAGCATACTGACCACCACCTCCCTCCCTATATACTTTTCTTGCACTGGCCTCACTCAAGACTGTATCATGACAATAGCTCGTTCTCCTTCTTCAAAGTACTCAGGTGTCTCTCCTTTTTGATTTCTCCAGTTGACAAATTTCTAGCAAAAATTATTATTATTGTTTGTATACATATGATCCTAGATACTTTTCTATTCAGTATTATAAAGATAATTTATTTCTTCCTACATTAGTCTACTCCTCCTCTGCACTGATGCTTTTTCACAACTCTATCTCATCTGAAGATTTCATCAATCTACTATTACATTGTGCCAAGGTCACTAATAAAAATATTAAACAAGGCTGATCCCAAAGCCAAGCCTTAGTGAACCAAATTCTGTTGACATCAGCAGAAGTCAGGTTAACCACTACATTACAAAACATAGTAAAATGTGACATTTAGTTTATACTAAGCAAAATATTCCACAGACATTTAAGTTATGGTGCATATCCCTAGTAAAAGGATATTGCGATAATGACAATCAGATCAACAAAATGATACATGCATGTAAAGCATTTTCTGCCTCCCAAAATTATTTTACTTAGTCTTTTTAAAAACAACAGCAGAAAACACAAACCTATTCCCTATCAGTAGCTTTTAGTTCGGAGGCACAAAAACAAGAAATAAAAATTGAAAATCAAATCGAAGCCAAATTAAAATGCAACCCAAGAAATGAATGGATTATCCAAGTAAAGATTCATTTCCAAGGGTAACTTGGGAAACCACTCAATTATCCTGAGCCAACAGAGAGCTGCTCTGCTAGTCCAGACAGGGCTCCACAGGAAATACTGAGTCCACATTTTTCACATTCTCACTCTAGACTCAGAAAGGAGCTGATTTTCTGGAGATGTTTCAGTAAGGTTTTTGGGAGACATTTAAAATGGTGTTGCTCGGGAATACAAAATAGCAGCCTGAAAGCTACCGTAAAATGCAGTGTATTACAGCATGCAACGCCAGTTTTAATACATTTGGCCTTTCTATAAACACAACAGCGCACTGCTTACGTAAATAACGCCTCAACATTCCTTTGAAATAGCCAATCATTCTGACTTGGTCCAACCAACTGCACACTTCACAACCAGCACCAAACCACAGGTTTTAAGTACTTTGTTTTGCTGCATCCTCCTTCAAGAAGAAACCTTGCTGTTGATGCTGTCAGGAGAATTAAGCATCTGAATCTTAACTGGCAGAAACACCATGAATGAGGGTTTCAAAGTCCTGGGCGATCGGAGAGCACAATTTCTGTCCATGCATAGACAAAGAGCTCTGAGACTAATCCTAGAATATATATTTTGTTATAATTTCAGGACATCTTCATTGGATAAAGCTCTGTGGTTGGCTGAGACACAGAATCATAGAATCGCCTGGTTGGAAAAGACCTTTGAGATCATCAAGTCCAATCATACCTATCCATATCTCCAAGCACCCCATCTACACATCTTTTAAATACCTCCAGGGATGGTGACTCTACCACCTCCCTAGGCAGCCCATTCCATTGCCTGATAACCCTTTCCTGACTTCCAACCCGTCCCTCCCTTGGCACAACTTAAGGCCATTGCTGCTTGTTCTATCACTAGTTACCTGGGAGAAAAGACACACACCTGCCTTGCTACAACCTCCTTTAAGGTAGTTGTAGACAGTGATAAGGTCTCCCCTCAGCCTCCCTTTCTCCAGACTAAACAACTCCAGTTCCCTGAGCTGCTCCCCATGAGGCTTGTTCTCCAGCCCCTTCAGCAGCTTCATTGCCCTTCTCTGGACACACTCCAGTGCCTCAATGTCCTTCTTGTAGTGAGGGTCCCAAAACTGAACACAGTACTCAAGGTGCAGCCTTACCAACACTGAGTACAGGGGCACAATCACTGCCCTAGTCCTGCTGACCACACTATTTCTGATACAGGCTAGGATGATGTTGGCCTTCTTGGCCACCTGGGCACGCTGCTGGCTCATGTTCAGCCAGCTACTGACCAACACGGCCAGATCCTTTTCTGACAGGCAGCTTTCCAGCAACTCTTCCACAAGCCTGTAGCATTGAATGGGCTTGCGTTGTTGTGACTCAAGTGCAGGCTCTGGCACTTGGCCTTGTTGAACCTCATACAGTTGGTTGCAGCCCATTGATCCAGCCTGTCCAGGTCTCTCTGCAGAGCCTTTCTACTCTCAAGCAAACCCTTTCTACTCTCAAGCAAACCATCACTTCCACCCAGCTCAGTGTCATCTGCAAATTTACTGAGGGTGTACTCAATCCCTTCCTTCAGATCATTGATAAAGATGTTAAACAGGACTGGCCCCAACACTGAGCCCTTGTCACTATTGTTCCCTCTGCCTCCAGTAAAGGATGGAGATTTTCCTTGGCTTTCCTCTTGTTGTTAATATATTTATAGAAACATTTTTTGTTAGCCTTCACAGAGTTGGCCAAATTAAGTTCTAGTTGGGCTTTAGCCCTTCTGTTGTTTTCTCTGCAATACCTCGCTTCATCCTTGTAGTCCTCCCGAGATGCCTTTCCCTTCTTCCCAAGCTCATGGACTTTCTTCTTTTTAATGAGATCCACCCAAAGGTCATATGGGTTATGTACCTGTATGTTAATGCCAAGAATCTACAGCACCAATCTCCTATTTGATTTTTAACAGAGAAGATTGCCACGGTGAAATCTAAGTTTCAGCCTGTATGGGATTTCAAACATTTATCACTAAGACTTTAAGGGACACTAAAAGGTACAACATGCCTTTAGTAGAGGTAGACAGGTGACTACACTAACAAAGCCAAGGAATTGACCAAACATGGAAATGCAGACTCTAGTCTTTTTCAGAACAGACTGATAATCACTCCTCCTTTCTGTTCAAATTAATATTTCATCAGTCCATACAAATTTTAAAAAAAAAAAAGGAAAGAAAAAAGCAAAAACAAAGCAAAAAAAAAAAAAGCTCAGTAAATAAATTTAGAGAGCTCCATCCTATGCATTAGCATACTTTACAGGAGAAGAAGAGGGCCACAGGACAGACAGGAGGTTCAAATTCTGTCAGACAGGGAAATAACTGAATCTGTTTATATTTCCCATCTTCTGGAGAAGTGTTCCCATTGTCAAGCATGGTACACCCCGCTGCCTCCCTACTTGTTGAAAGCAGCTGTAGCAGGGTGGTTGTAAATAACAGCTCCTGAAGGCCAAGCTTACACATCCCAGTCCACTCCCATGGTATTCCATCTGGCTGGGATTCAGCATTCTGGATTTGAGGTTTCAGCATCAGTCCCTTGTAGAGCAGGGTCTCCTCAGGCACTGGATGTGTACGTAGGACTGAGGTCCCACCAGGTCTGTGGATGACATGCTACAACATTCAAGGTCTTTATGCAACTAGTTTGTATATTAAAACTAAAGAAACAAGCAAAAACTTCACTGCAGTTTGAAAGTAAGAGGTGCAGTCAGATGATTTACAGCTCAGAGCAGAGCATGTCAGATCTTTGCAAAGATGTAACCTTTTGATATATCAACGCAAAAGCATTTCACAGAAGTGACTGGTAACTCCTAGCACTTCAGATAAGAACTGATTTAGTTCTGGGGTTTGGTTGTTCTGCCCACCCTGAATAACAATAATAGGCACATATTCTAACTGTTGGACTTAGTAGTGTTAGGTTGGACTCGATCTTAAGGGTCTTTTCCAACTTAAATGATTCTATGATTCTAATTTATGTGAGCTGATAATAGACTTCCACCAAATTTGATACTGAACCCATCAAAAAGACACCAGATCTGGAATAAAATAATTTAAACCCTCTATTCTGTAGAGGATAGCTGTGTTCTCTGTAATTTTGAGAGTCAAGGTGATCAATAGAACAGCATGCAGTATGCAAAAACCTCTCGAAATATTTACTGTATTAAAAAGCATATAAATCTTGCTTTAATTTTAAGCATCACATGCTATTTTTCACAGCTTTTATCTTTAAAAGAACTGAAGTGGGGAAAGATACATTCAATACAAATTCTTCCTATGTGAAAAGTCCTGATGCAAGATGCCCTTTTGCTAGTCCCAGAGCAGAAAGTCCATTTAGTTCAGTATGAAGATAGGATGACTAAACCAACCTCCTTGCAGGCGTGTGTAAAATGTGGTAATTAATGCTGTATACTTCCCTTGATAAGTGGATTCACATGCAATTGACCATGAATAATACAATGAACCATGCTGTAAGCACACTTCAGGATAAATCTATACAATTTATTGTTAAATACTATGGCAGATTTGTGGAGCAAGTTTGGTGGTCAGCTTCTATGACAGAATGTGTTAAAAAAAAACAACAACAACAAAAAAACCAACAAAGCTATTGCAAAAAAATCAATTTGTGCATCATTTGCTTTTCCATTTAAGCTCAACTTTGATGGATACTGCTGTTTACTACTGCACTAAAATGATGCACAAATATGAGTCAGTCTAAGCTCTTCAATACTTAACAAGGTTTGCACACTATAAACAGCTGCTCACATAATGTGGAAATTCTAAAACTTTCTCTAAGCCTACATAAGCCTTGACTTGAGCTAAAAAAATAAAGTACCGGACTGTTTTGTATGTATTACCAGTTTTTGACAAGCAAGCCAATTTTTCACTTCAATGAAGTCAAGATTGCAAATTTAGCATGAACTGAAGTAGCGTTCAGCAGCTGAGCTAAGATTCATGGGCAGGGGATCATCAGAACAGCAATATACAATACTGAACTGGCAGACTTTAATTAGAGAATCACAGAATTGTAGTGGTTGGAAAAGACCTTTAAGATCATCGAGTCCAACCATGAACCTAACACCACCAATTCCACCTCTAACCCATGTCCCTAAGCACCTCATCTACCTGACTTTTAAAAACCACCAGGGAAGGTAACTTCACCACCTCTCTGGGCAGCCTGTTCCAATGCTTGACTACCATCTTGGTGAAGAAGCTTTTCCTAATACCCAATCTAAACCTCCCCTGCCACAACTTGAGGCCATTTCCTCTCGTTCTATCACTTGTTACCTGGGAGAAGAGACCAACTTCCCCCTCTCTACACTCTCCTTTCAGGTAGTTGTAGAGAGCGATAAGGTCTTCCCTCAGCCTCCTCTTCTCCAGGCTAAACAAGGCCAGCTCCCTTAGCCACTTCTCATAGGACTTGTTCTCCAAGCCCTTCACCAGCTTTGTTGCACTGCTCCAGCACCTCAACATCTTTCCTGTAGTGAGGGGCCCAAAACTGAACACAGTACTCAAGGTGCAGTCTCACCAGTGCCGAGTACAGGAGGATGACTTCCCTACTCCTGCTGGCCACACTATTACTGATACAAGCCAGAATGCCATTGGCCTTCTTGGCCACCTGGGCACACTGCTGGCTCATGTTCAG
>NW_010336291.1:34824-49475 GCF_000700745.2 Antrostomus carolinensis | reverse complement strand
AGGGTTGCTCTGAGTTTTGAGCCTGTGCTTAAGCTCGCTCCTACCTGCCCGTGTCCCAGCGCTCACCACGGGCACGGGGACAGTCGCAGGGTTTGGTTTCTGTCCCTGGCTCCCGGTGGGGTGAGGGGTGTGCGCACCCTTGTGCCCCCCCCCGGCGGATTCCAGCGAGCTGAGAGCCACACAACTACACAACTGTTTTCTTCAGCCTGGGCCTTGCAAATCGTTACTTCTCAAAAATCACCTTTGCGAGAGCCGGTGGATGCTGTGGGTGCAGCCAGCGCTGTGTTTTGCTTGGCTGTAAGAGAAATCTTTAAAGCACTGCATGCTTATTGGCGTGAAAGTGTTGCCCAAGCAGTGCAAAGATCACGTAATGAAAGCATGTAATAAATAAAGGCGAAAAAAAAAGCCAATACATCATATTTGAGATTCGCCTTGGAAAAACAACCAGCCAACCAAACCACTACGGACCAATGTCTGCGTTTTCTTCCTTTTTCTTCCTCACCTTTTTTTTTATTTCTTTTTTTTTTTTTTTTTCTTTCTTTTGGAAGCACTTACCTTAGTCCCTGAATCTGGGTTAAAGCTACCAGTAGGTAACTTTTTAAGTGGATGACTCACTTTAATGCATTTTACATAAGAAAAACAGTGTTAGTGGTAGTCTTCCCTATTGTTTAACGCTGGGTAGGATTTATTGCCCTCGTTCGTCCTGCGCAGAAGGATGGGTTTACAGCAATTACCAGCAATGTATTTTCACCAATTAGTGCTGCTGGTGGGTTGTTATAATTTGATTCAGTTCTGAGTGTCGGTTCCATTATGAAAGACTCAAAGGGATGCTCGCACTGTTAAAGGAAAAAAAAAAAAAAGCATACAAAGATAAGTGTAAAATAACCACTTAGGATCTTCTAAGTTGAATAAATATTGCCTTTCATTGAAGGGAAAATAATCTTTTAAAATATTGTCGTGTTGCAGTTTATAAAGATGTACCGTGTTGAAGTTAAGAGTGACAAAATACAAAGCCAGGGTTTTTTAAGTCAGTGCTTTTCTTGTGTTTGAGCTCCTGTACTTACTGTTTCTTATTGAACTGATAAGGTTATCATACACAACTAATTACAATTTATTGTCTACATAGATTTTTCTAGTTTTAAAAGAGAAACAAATATGGAACCTAATGAAATTAAAAGGATACTGTATGAAAAGAATATGGCATAATTTCAAATAGAAGTCTAGATCACTTTTTAGCGTAAAAAGATTATTTCCTGAAAATTATTTTTGTCCCTCTGTCCATGTTTGCTATTTCCCTTCAGAATTTACCTTTACTACCAGTCATGATAATAGAAATTGTCAAGAGGGAAACATATTATATAATATAACTTTAATTATAACTGTACCTATGATTAAGTAGTTCAGAATATGTTAGTCGATAGCATTTCCATGTTCTACACAATCTACTTGCAGTTAGCTTTCCTTTTTCTCATTATTATTCCATTGAAATATTGTAGAAACAATCTATATCACCTAGTATATTTCCCCTTTGAAATTAAATCAAAGTGCAAACAAGGCTTGGTTTATTTAGCAGACAGTACAACAGGTTGATGCAGGGAGAGCTGCTTTGCGAAGAGTAACTATGTAACAGGTGAAAAAGAAAACAATTTTTGGATTGTATTATAAGACTTGACAGCAGTGTTTTGCTTCCTACTATAGATTACAAATGGGGATGAAGAAAAGAGAAGTGAAGCAAATGCCTTTTATGTGAAAGATTTTATATTTTAAGAATATTAAAAATAGGGAAAAACACAGGAGAAGAGAATAAAGGAAAGAAATAATATTAATAATTGAAGAACTGAAGGTTTGCTAATATTATATTCTTAGCTACCTGCTTTCTCCCCATTATTTTTAGTCTCCTTTTAGTTAAAAAGTTTGTCTGAGGAAACAGCATTTCCCAGCTGTTGTATGAAAAATGTGCATATTCAGGGCTATATAGTTCATGATTTCATCAACAACTCATTATTGTACAATCACTTTTCCTCCAGTCATCTGTTCCTTCTGCATCAGTAAATAATTTAAGATGTGCTTTTACTACAACATTCTGAAGTCCTTATCACCAATATAGTAGTATATAAGTATGAAACATCTTTAGCAAAAAATGCTGAAGGTTTAAGCAATGCCTGTTTTATAGAATCTCAGTAATTTGATTAATTTTACTTCTCTGACATTATCTGTCTCTGATGTATTTACCCAGCAATGTATAGAGAATTTCAGATGAAGGATTGTGCTGTATTAAATGACCTAAATTTTTCATTGAAAATCTGAGCAGGTGATATAATTGCATTTGTTGCTTCCTGTGTTGGAATATTTCACTGCAAATATTGAAGAGTTTTCTTTAATGAACTGTTTAACTATAGCGGTAATTATGTCTTGATCTTTAACTATAAGGCTTACGTACTGATGGATACATATTAGGTTTCATTAAAATGTATCATTTTCATCGTATCATGTATTAGGGATCTATTATATGTTGGTACAGCATATTGTGCTCTTACTTTTAACATAGTAACTCCAAATACTTCAATTATACACGGAGCACAGCAGGTATTTTGCACTTATATGAGAACATTGTTGTATATAGTACTCCTGTCACTATAACCACACTACTGCTAACACAGTACACAAAGCGCTTCTTTCTTTGGAGCCATATATATATTTATTTATCATCCACATCTATACAGACCTGAGGGAAAAAATACTGTTAAATAAATGTAGTTTGTGTGTTTCCTCATAAAGATAGCATAGGACTCACTTTTTGTTCTTTTATCTACACTGCATTAAAACAGATAGTCTAGAATTTAAAAATATGCTGTAATGCTCAAGAATACTTTTGACACAGTATGTGTTAGCAGTATTGATATTTTTCCTGATAGTGAGTAATACTACTGCTTTCTGATGATAAACCTGTAGGTACTGATTAAAAAAGCAAAAAACAACCAACAAAACAAAACATATTTGAATTTTGCTAAACCTACAGATGAAGCCTTTTAATATCAATGTTACTGTTTCTGTAATTACATCATTCTGGTTTTTATTTTATTTTCTCTGATTTTCCTCCCGCACTCATTTTCTCTCTTTCCTTTATCTTTTGTCCTTTTTTCCTCCTCAGTCACCTGTTCTGTATGTAGAGATTAAATTATCCAATATATTAAAAACAGATGTACTATTTAGATAAATTGGTGTAAAAATCTGAGGATAAAATAAATCAAATAAAAATAATTTACAGAGGACAAAAATAATATACATATGAAAATGTATATGTATATATGTATGCAGGCAGGAAATTTTTAGAAAAAGAAGTTGTGCATTCCCATTCTCTATTTGCATGAATCATCATTACTGTTTCAGTGTCATTAGGGCAAACTCGGGGAAGTCTACATGAGTCATATGAATTAGGGTTTGCACCACTGGAACATTCGTATTTTTGGTTTCTGCACATGGACCTAACAAGTGTAGGTCTTGCTAAGAAGGTAGCTGGGCTTAGTACACAGCATCGCTTTCTATAGAAAATCAGTGACCGAATGTAAATAGAATATATTTGTGATGTGTTCTTTTCATCTGTTTCTACTGTCAGAGTTAGGGATTTTGGCACCCCTTGTATATACATAATCTAATTTTTAGCATAAAATCTGTGATAGGAAAATGCCAATTTTATTGCTGATGTTAATTAGAAAAGACAGTTGCATTAATGGATTGTAAAATATCAGGCTTCTTCTCATTTGAAAATCGTATTTTCCAATCTATTTAGAAAACTTCATTATTAGGAAAAAAATAATCTGCTGAAGTGTGCCTTTGTACCAGTGAATTGGAAGGAAAGCCAAAAGATGTAATCTACTTAGAATCAGGGAAGTGCAATATCACCTCTTAGTGTTTTCTCAGCAGCACATGTCTGAATGCTGAGCATTACACAAGATGAATAAACCCACCGATATTTTAGAATGTATCACTCCAATTCCATTCTTTTAGTAGAAACATACTTAAAGATAAGTGCGAAACAGCTTGTTGATTGTTGTTGGTTTATTTTTGTGAGTGTCTCTGTATATGTGGTGGTGATAAATGCAAATTATTTGGACCCACAAAGCATTTTTCTGTTTCACGTATCTTATGATGTAAATTGTGAATGGGTATTTTTTTTCCTCTTTTGTTTCCCTCTTAGACACTTATGCTGGGACCTCCAAATTAACATATTCTATAGGTTTACATTTTATTAAGTATGGAAATTCAGCTGAAAACATCAAAATAGATACTGATCATAGGAAACAAAATTTCATTGAAATAAATCAGCATTGTAGAGGTTCTTGCCATCTTTCATTTTGCAGTGATGCTATTTTCAGAACTGCATTGCTCATACCCTGCAAAATTATTTTATCCAAGAATTCAGCTGCTAGAAAGAGAGCTGGAGCTTGGCAGCACATTAGTCTGAAATGTATTCATTGTTAAATAGAAGGCCTGTTGTACAGATCTTAAAAATATTTATCTAGCAGAGCATTTTAAATTGATGGAAACATGGTCAAATTATTATTACTTTAATCTTTTGTAACAAAGAAACAAAACAGACTATAGTTGCCCACTGATAACTGTGATCTGACTTGCTTATGCCTTTATTCTTTCTTCCCTTCTGTGAGAATACTTCACCCAAAGTAGCATTATCTTCTAGACCAATGTTTGACTTAGAGCTCTGCGAGACAGAGGTTGCAGTTTAGGAGCATTTTAGTAGTTTGAGAGAAGAATGACTCATTCTCTCTGTTGTTGAACATAGTAGAAGCAGAATTGGGCCCCAGACTGTTCTGTTCTTTGCAGCAGTACAGGAGCTTTTGATCCTGGTATGCTTGGGATGCATGTTGTGCTTACAGCACATATAAAGACCTGAGTGACAAAAGCTGATATTATGGATTACAGAAAATGTTGTTTTCTAGTGCCTTGTTAAAATGTCTTCTTTAACAGAAGAAAAGATTTACCAGAACATAACACTGGAATAAAATTGTTAGACCATAGCTATGATTTGGTAAAGCCAGATGCCATCCTTTATTTATGACTTTTATGACTGCTGAATCAGACTTCTTGAAAGAAGGAGTGACAGCCTAGTGTCCTCAGTATCCAGGTAAAACATATCTAGCACCTTGAAAATACATAGAACTTAAGTACAAAATAATAACTGCATTTCTGCCCCCACCCCTGCACAGCACCTGTGTGTTGTGTCTTAGATCACACTTTGCCCGTTCCTGCATCAGCTTTTTCATTCCATCTACAGCTGTTGCAAGACAGGTATCAATGAATACTTTAATTATTTGCATTCAAGATTACAGCTCTGATTTCTCTCTTTTGTTGCATCTATTAAATAGCCTGATCCCATTCAACTTTTCTCAAACTATATTGTGCAATGCTCTGTTCTGTAGGGTGAGAGCAAGAGCTGGATTTTGCATCAGTTGTGCCGTTGATTACTCTAGCGAATTGGTCATTGCTGTTACAGTGTTGTGATTCTTCTTTCCCTCCTGATTTCCAATAATAACAAAGAACTGTAATCAGTATTGTTTGCAGAATATGATTTTCATGTCAAGCAGTACAGTGTAATGCACACAGTAGTGATGCAGGAGTGGTTCACATTTAAGGTACAAATATGTGACACTGAAATTGTTCCCTTGTGAATTTATACTTCATGTTCATGGGTTGAATTTTCCCAATTTAGGGCCTGACTATGTTGCTGAAATTAAAAAGTCCTGTTGATATTCTCAAAAAAAAAAATCAGTTTAAGAGTGAAGATTTTCAGAATATGGCTCAACATTTTTTAATAGCTAAAAATTAATGGTGTATGCCTGCAGCTATTCAGCTCAAGAGGGATTTGTCTTTTCCTTTTCCACTGCTTTCCAAACTATTTTTTTACCTACTCTGATTCTAAGCAAACTCAACGTTTCACACCTTCCTTCCTTCCAGACTTAATGAGTTTTCAGGGTGAAATGTAAAATATACTCCCTTTTTCACAAGCACATTGTGACAAGAATATGGCTCATTGTTTGGTAATGTTACGCTAATGGATGTCAGGGAAAGGACCGAGGATTTTAGCTTATGTCCCTCCTTACAACACCTTTCTCTGTGCACCAACGGCAAACTGATGACAAAAAGATGAATTTCTGTTCCTTGTATAATTTTTGCTATTTATTTACAAAGATTATAACAACTTTATGAAAAAGATTGACATTATATTGCATCAACAAATCAGCAAGCTTTTGCAGTTAATTACAGTAATTCAAAATCAGACTTTTTTTTTTTTTTTTAATCTGAGGCAGGCCTGAAACACCCATAGAATATGAATATGAAGTTATAATATTGCTGACTATTATAAAAAATGTTGTATTGGATTTTTCATCCTCTTTTAAATTACATTCTCACTCCATCTCATTTAAGAGTTGGTCAGGACAAGAACTATAGCCTGACTTTATAACAGATTTTCTACATAGAGATTTGAGCATTTTTCATTTTTCAAATCTCCTATGTTTCCCCAGAGCTGTGAATGTTGAGACAGGAATGCAGAAAGAAGGGGATTTTTTTTCAAAGAATGTGTCCTGTGGATCATATGGACTAAGCATAGTTTTTTGCACAGCAATCATTATCTTTAACATGGAGGTATATATTGGATTGGTAGTCCTTTTTTCAACCCTTGTGCATATAAACCTTCACTTGAAGTCTATGAGAAAACTCTCAAATTTATCCATTATAATAAATTCTGATTCACTTTTGACCTGATTTTGTGAAGTAAATAAGAACACGAAGGAGTTGCTGAGTCCATAGTCTAATTTTTGTAACAATCAGATGATAAATTATGTTAATTTTTATTAAAGGAGAAAAGCTAAACTTGGTTCGTCTAAACAACTTTCTAACTCAAGTACTCCTGTTCCTCTGTGCAGCTCCCCACTAGGCTGATCTAAAAACATAAAATGTTCTCAAGCAATATCTCTCCCTCCCTTATCTTTACTGGGATTTTTATTATATTTTGCTAAGCATGGACTAAATCTTCTCTCAAGTAGGCATAAAAAAAAAGTTAGGTAAGGTCTCTGAGTGAGGGTGGCAGAACTAAAGTCTAAATCGAGGCATGTCATTTCTGTCACTTTTAACGTTGTGCTGCATTTTTCTTTCTGCAGTATGATAGTCTTAAACAAACCAGTAAAAGGGAAGTAGAAATTTGCCACACTTGGCTTGTATTGACTCTTGATGAGAAATTCAAACCTTTTCCATAAGAAGAAACTGAGTCACAGGGGCTATTCTGTCAAAGATTATTAAGTGAAACATTTTGCACTCTTGAACTGGAAGAATCGCATTTATCAATACCACAGGAAGGAGGAGAGTAATGAAGGACAGATGGTTAGAAGGATGAATTACAGTATTAGGGTTTTCACTATTCCTTCCCCCTCTCTTACAGGTGAATAGCTGACTCCAGCATAAGTAGATCCAATATCCCATTAGACTAGTCAAAATGTTGAGGGATAAGTTCAACAGTCCATTAAAAGGCAAGTTTTGATTTATGATATTCTGATGTGCCTTAGTGGGAAAAATGGTTTATTTTGTAAATGACTAAATGAACCCTCAGTTACCATTTTCCCCTAGTGTGGATTTGAATAGTCATTTGGTAGAGGTCTTGTGGAACCTAAATACAGCCCTATACTTGGAAGCAGTACTCTCTATTTGGGAAGTACTCTGCCCTATGAGATATGCTGATACTCTATTTTGTGAGTTTAATCCCGAAATGTGGTGGTTTCACATGCAGATGTTAACGAAGATGTTGCTTTTTTACAGTATATGGCTGATTTCTTTAAGTAGATTCAATTAGAATAAAATATAATACCTAGTACACCATTCTACAGTAAGTATTTAGAATACTGCCTGCAGAAATTATTGAATGTCCCTATTTTCTGTTAGCTTCATTTGTAATTTTATTCTTTTTACCTATGGATGTAACAAGTCAAATAGATTTTTTTTTTTTTCAATGACAGGTTAAAGTGGAGAAACATACATGTAGGAATGTGTGGCAAGAGAAAATGGAAATTGAGTGAAGTGAGCAATGAGCTTTCTTGCACTGTCATCTTCTGCAGAAAGTTATGATTTGTTAGGATGGATCAACTCTGTGTGTGTTTCCTAATGCAACAAGTATTTCTTGATCTGAAACTTCAGTCATAAATTAATTCAGTGGCACCAATTTTGAAAAAAAGAAAAATAATAAAAAATAGAAATTGAAAAGGTAATAGACATTTATTTACTTTTATTTAATAGAAATATTCTAATTTTGTTTTCTATGGTGTATATGCTGAATTGTGTGTATCTTGACTGAGCTCTTTATCATTGTATGTCTCTATTGTTATCTGCTTCCCTTTATCTGCTTTGCATTAAGTTTTGTACCTTAGTTTTCCACACTAATTTCTCTCAATAAAATAGGAAAATTCAGTATCTTACGATTTAGACAGGCAAGGGTTTATTGTCAAGATTAATTTGTTAGCTAATGCCTCTAAAGCCCTCTGTAATTGAAAAGTGTTGTTGAGCTGTTAAGTCTTGTTTATAAAGATGTGTGTTTGCTATATTTCCACTTTATCTCAGGAACTTGCATGACCAAACATTTCCTGGATGGATAATAGCTCTGGTTTACCTGGTTCTCAAAGTTTGGGGTTTTTTGTTTGGTTGGTTAGTTTTTAATAAAATCTTTGTAGAAAAGGTACCATCATATCATATTGCTTCTTTTGTTAACTTGAGATCTGAGGAGTTAGAAGAAGTTAATCTGTACTTCTTGGATGTACACAGATTGTAAAACATAAGCTTAACAGCATTTTTAGAAACTAACAGGAGTCAGCAAAAATCTGCAGACAGTATTGTGAAAAGAAGCCAGCATATCTGACTCATGCCAACGCTATGTGCTAGTTGCACTCCTCTGCCACGTTGTGAATCGTTGTTCTCACGTTGAAATCAGTTGGCACTGTAGATGCCCAGTTTATCTGAAATTAGTACTGTGAATATTTGGTACTTTCTAATTAAAACAGAGTTAATAGATGGGGACAATACTAACCAAGGGCTTGTGACATGAGTTCATTAACCTGATCTGCTACCTGCTTCTTTTGCAGCACTGGTTCCTGCTGGTTTTATTCCTTCTGTTCCCATTTCTAAAATGGGAATGACACCCCAATTTTCATCCTGCTTGAATAAATGTGTTGCATATTGCAAGTTGCCCTGCTTCTGTAAGAAAGATGGTCATGAAAGTACGTGCTTAGTGCTATTTAGGTGACCCGGTGTCAGTTTATTTCCATTTATGGACTAGTAGTATGCCTAAGATGATCATTAGCAATCACTAATTACTGGATAATCACCAAGACTGTTAAGATTTCAAGCAGGATTAACATAGTCTTCATTGCAATTATTTTGGCTTTCCACAAACAGTAACAACAGAAGTGTAGTCCTTACTGATTTTTTTTTTTTTTTGTATTTACCAAACCACTTTTCTTGCCTTAGTATCTTCTTAGATTAGATTTTTTTCTGTTATGAATATGTTTTAGATTATGTGCGTAGATACATAAGCTGGGAGAGGATCACCAGTACGTGCAGGAACACGTCTTAAGGAGATTATACACATGGGGAAAAGCTTTGCAGTAACTGAAAGCAGAATCTGGTCTTTATAGTCACTTTTGACTGATTAGAAATACATGAAGGATTAATTGGTTTGTTGTATGACTAAGAGTGTGTCTCAGGATACGCTCTAAATGTCTTTGGAAATGATTAGGTACCCAATTTCATCCTTCTTTGCACCAGTGTAATTTCAGCAAAATGAGTATCAGTCCTGTATCATTTAAATGAGTGCAAGGATGAATCCACATAAAATAATTTCTGATTAAACGCATACAGGTTTCATCACAACGGAATGAGTCATCACTGTCAAGGCCTGATGGCAAAACTTATATAAAATAAAATGTAATACATGATCATATTAGGCTATACAGAGGGGAATAGTAAGTTATCACAAAGAAACCATGCGTGATATCAGATGTGGTCATTTGTCTTCCTTTTAAATGATGAGCTCTGACACCACTTCATTGTCCTTGCCCCACTGAGCAAGTGGTAATGTAAAAAAGAACTTCTTAATGTGCTAGAAGGCATCGAGAAATGTTCCCGCAGATTAGGAACAAAACACAATTTTATATAAGTATGGAAATGTAAGGAAGAATTGCTTTCCTTTTCAAAATACTGCAACATCCAGTAATGTGCAGGGTAACTGTAAGTGGCTTTCACAAATGTACTTTTATGTTTTGGTTTGTTTTGGTGGGCTTTTTTGTTGGTTTTTTGTTTGTTTGTTTTCTTAAATATTTAGTTCTAGAGCTCAGCACTGCAATTTGGAATGGTAGGAAGGATAGAAGTAATTTATTTGAACCCTTCATTATGCACAACTGAATAATTCATTCACCTGGTATGGAATCATGATTTTTCAGGCAATTAGGTTTAAAATCAGTAAGAAATTTGCAGACAAACTTGATATTTTTTTCCAGTGAAGCTGGGTTTACTCTGAAAAATGATGTTGGTACTTTATGGGCACATGAGTTGAAACTCTGATGTGATAGGTGCTTTGCAAATAGAAGCACTCAGCCAGTATCTTTACTCATGTGTAAATGTTCTTAGTATAGATACATTCTCCCCATCTGCAAAATTAGAATTAAAAGCACCCATCACTTCTTTGTATGGATCATGAGAGATACAATTAATGAATGGCTGTAAAGAAAATCATAGTCGATGTATACTTTGCTTGCAGATATTTTTTCTGATAGTGATTTTACCTTTCATAACTCCATTTATTTAGAGAATAAAATGCTTTTATGGTTGGCAAGGTAGTTTTGCACAAAAATTCTCAGCTATTCTTGTAGATATCCATGCTTCTACAAACACTTTATGTATTCAGTAGTGATGCTTTCAGCTTCACAAGCACAGGTTAAACATCAGTGATTAAATATTTTGTTCCACATATCTAATTACCTGGGGCTCTGTTTCTTTTTAGTGAATAGTATTTTACTCTACAATTGTCCCATTACTCTCCATGGGAATAATATGTTTATAGAATAAAGTGCTGATCAGTCTTTAAAAAAATCTAAGTTAAAAATAAATTATCTGATTGTAAAGCTAAACACTTGAAAACTAGGAAATGCAAGATACTGAAATTGCCTTAGGGCCTTAAATTGTTTTCCTTATACATCTTAATTGTGATCCCATCTTCGGTTACAAAATCAACCATTTTTTCTGTTGTAAACACATTTCATTGAGGATATGAAATAGTTATACAAGGGTAGAATTATGGTTACATGTGCTTATGTATTAAAATGCAGATTAATTCTTATTTTGGTTATTTGACTTTACAGCTTTTATGGTTTTGATGTAATAAGAGTTTTTTTCTATAGCTAATTATTCAAAATGCAACTCCAGTGTAGGACTAACATGAGAGGTGGATTTTGTAGATAACTTTGTTAAAGCTGCAGAGGACATACCTTGTCTCTGGCAGTGAAAATCTAGTAGTAACTTCCACTACATGGAGAGATTGCAGAAGCATCTGCCTCTGAGAACAGGAAGTAAGGTATTAGTCGGAAGTTATTCTTTGAACTCAAAAGCTATGATAAAGATACTCTACACAAAGAGATGTTTTTGAGATGTTTGGACCTGAAAGGTGCCTGTAAGAAAGCTGGGGAAGAACTGTTCACAAGGGCATGTAGCAATAGGAGGAGGGGTAATGGTTTTAAACTAGGTTAGATATTAGGAAAAAGT
Organism: Antrostomus carolinensis; assembly: GCF_000700745.2. NCBI lineage: Eukaryota > Metazoa > Chordata > Aves > Caprimulgiformes > Caprimulgidae > Antrostomus > Antrostomus carolinensis. The sequence continues at coordinate 37,658 of NW_010336291.1, read as the reverse complement.
TCTTCAATATGAGGGTGGTAGATCACTGGAACATGTTGCCCAGAGAGGTAGTGGAGGCCCCATCCCTGGAAATATTCAAGGTCAGGCTTGATGGGGCTCTGAGCAACCTGCAGTAGTAAAGATGTGTCTGCTCACTGCAGGGGGTTTGGACTAGATGACCTTTGAAGGACCCTTCCAACCCAATACATTCTATGATTCTATTGCTAGGACACTGTTTGACTGCAGAAAGAGAAATTGCTGTCTGATCTTGTGTTTTTCATGCTGTGTGACTTCAGTAATCGGTACAGACCTTCACTGGGCAAGAATTATTTCTTAACTGGTATTTTTCCTGAATATTTACAAACAGGAAATGTCAGCAGTATACCACAGAAATACTGACCATTGCAGTTACCTATGAGGGTAAGAAACTCATGCTCCTTGTCTGCTAGCTCTATATTTAATCTTGTGGTGATTTTGGGAGAAAAACATATCAAAATTTAAGAGAATGCACCAATACCTGAAGATTTCTGGTGTTTGAGATCCAAATTTCATATACTGACACTTAGTGACGTGTATGTGGATAGAATTTAGTCAAGGCTTTCTTAATGGCCAAATAAATTACCTGAAAACTGGGTAGCTCTGCATTTCCTATAACGAAACAACCCTACAACATCTGCAAAGTAATAAAAGAAACCTGGGGTATTTTGGTGTTGGTTTGTTGGGTTTTTATTTGTTTGTTTGTTTGTTTTTTAACTTGCAAGATTGTAAGTATGTTTCAGTCCGAAGTCCTTAAACAAATGTATGATAGGCAAATATAGACTGTATGAAATATACAGTTTTGTTTGTTGCTGTGGAATGGAGCTTCTAATTCAACAGTAATTTAGATGATAGATTGTAGTTTGTGGTTTGATGCGGACACACTCCCTCCATGTGACATTTCTTTCACCTGGGAAAATTGGATAATGAAGTAATGAAGGTTTGCTTGGCTGATAATGCTGTCTGTTTTCAGACTGGAGCAAGAACACAATCTTTTTAGCACTCAATGTCTATCTAAACAAAATCAATGTAAAATTAAGGTCTGTTTACAGTGAAGTGTTGTTATTTTACATTGTTTGTGTAGTTTTCTTAGAGTCTGAAATGATGCTGAAATGATACAGTAAAAAAATTCTCAGGATCTTTAAAACCAGCAGTGTAATGGCCACCTGATTTTTCTCTCGACTGAAGTAATTCACCACAATTTGGCTCCCTCCATACAAATGTAATGCCTTATCATTGCTATGCTTACTTTTTTTTAGAAGAAGTGCTCATTCTATGCATCTCAAAACTAGAAATGGTTTGAATTCACATGGTTCTAAAGTTGTAAGTTAGGGCTGGGTTAAAGCTTCCAAGCTATTTATTTACAAAAATAAACCAGGATTTTCAGGGTCTGTTTTTTCTGTTCTTATCCAATTTTCTCTTTCATCTGTGATTTCTTCAAAAGGGCATAGAGAATTGTTTGGACAATGCTTTCAAAATGTAATATGCTGTGTGAGTGCTGATTTTTGCTATTACATATCAGCGCAGAATAAAAGTCTGAATACAAATTGCTATTAGAATTATGAAAAAGATGAATGCCTACTCAGGCTATCAACTGTCTTGCAGACTTCAGCCTACAAATGAAGGTAAGGAAAATTCAGATTAAATATACACAATGCCTTGATATTACAACTATGTAGCTTGTGGATTCATTCTCTAAAAGTTTTTGTGGTGCTTTTGAACTGTAAAGATTCTAAGTTTGAGCCGAAGAGAAATCTGAAAGAGCAAAAGCTCTCTCCTGTATTACTTGGGAGCTGGACAGTAATTTTTCCGTTGCTTAACTGTTTTCTTTGCAACTGTTATATTATCAAAAAAGAAAAAAATAAAACAAAAACCTTTTTGTTTTTAAGTTCGCTTAGAAGGGAGAGGTATGGAATGGTGTCATAATATGATTCTTTATAAAATATTTCTACTGTAGATTTTGACTTTTGGATTTTTGGATCAAGTACTGCATTAGCTAGTTCATCAGAAGGAATTATCACTAAATGACTCTGATACGACGTATTCCCTAGAAACATTCAAGGTCAAGCTGGACAGGGCTCTGAGCAACCTAATCTCATTGAAGATGTCCCTGCTCACTGCAGGGGCGTTGGACTAGATGACCTTTAAATGCCCCTTCCAACACAAACTACTTTATGATTCTATGATTGTATATTTTATTACTTGATTTTCAAAGACTCCTTTCAGTAGATTTCTGGATAGTTTTAAAGGCTTCTACATATCACATCTTTGTTGCCAACCTACTGCAAAGAAGTACTACAATGACTACTTATGTCCACTTTTATCTTAGGTCACATCTTTTAATGAAATTAACCTTAGCCTTTTCTGTTATCATGCTAAGGGACAATATAATGCTAAAGCTGCATGGAAACAGGGTCTATCATCCCTGGTTTTTGTGTGGAGGTAAAACAATTTCAAAAAGTCATCGAAATAATGTACAGAAAGGAATGTATTGCATCATTTATTATCTCTCTGATGCATTTCTGAATGTAATTTCTAATATGGCTGAATTTATTGTATAAAATTCAATTTAATATATGTGAGTGAGGCAGAATCTCAGACCAGGGGACTGAGTGTTCCTCTGTACAGACCTCAGAAAGCAGCAGTGCACATCATATACACATGTCTCTGTTCGTATTAGCATAATACTTGGAAGAACCAGTCAAGAAACAAAACCCATATTATGGATTCTGTATGACAGAAGCTTATGAGACACAGATCCTTAAACAGAAAGTTTGGCATGGAAACAGCATCCCTAGTAATGATAAAGCAATATAGTT